>NW_017670327.1:695997-723102 GCF_001879085.1 Nicotiana attenuata
TGAGGAAATTAGCAGAACATATAAGGCTAAATGTACATTATGAAGGCAGTGAGGGATACTGGGATAGGCCATACTGGATGCAAACTCCTTCGGGCAAGTTTAGTGTTAGCAGTGCTTGGCAAATATTAAGGCATAAAGCTGATCCTAATCAGGAATTCAAGTTAATGTGGATTAAAGGCATACCATTTAAGATATCCTTCTTCTTATGGAGATTGTGGAGGAAGAAAATAGCCACTGATGACATATGGAGGAGGCAAGGGCAAATGGTGATGTCTAGGTGTTGGTGTTGTCAGCAGCTCCTAGAGGAATCTATTGAGCATATATTTATCACAAGTCCTACTGCCTCTAGAGTATGGAACTTGTTCATGGGGGCTGCTGGAATTACTGTGCCAGTGATTCAATTGAAGCAGGTTATAAGGCATTGGAGGTATGCTCAATGTTGTCGAAAGCTAAAGCCATTGTTTCGAGCAGTACCGGCTATCATCACTTGGGAACTTTGGAAGTGAAGAAATGCCAGGAAACATGGGGGTTCAATGTCGACAAATAGGGTGATTCATGAGATCAATAGGACATTGCATCAACTGGCAAGGGTGAGGTATGCTTGGGTGCCTAATATATCATTGTTATGACCAGACATAATTCAATATTTTGAAGGATATAAACCTATATTGATCACTACAAGCGTAACATGGCAGCGTTCTTTTCATGGTTGGTACAAATGCAATACTGATGGAGCCTCAAAAGGAAATCCTGGCTGTAGCTCATTAGGCTTTTGTGTGAGGAATGATGAAGGTGATGTGGTGTTCGCAAGGGCAGTAGACCTGGGAGTGACAACTAATGTGGTGGCTGAAGCGAAGACTATTCTTCAAGGATTGGAATACTGTGTGGAGCATGATCTTCACCCTCTCATATAGAAGACTGATTCATTAGTGATGAAGAAAGTGATAAAAGGGGAATGGGATCATCCTTGGGTAATTGCAAATGATGTGAAGAAAATTAGAGAGATGAAGGGCAACTTCAATGTGATCTTTCAACATGTGTTCAGAGAAGGCAACTCAGTGGCGGATTTTATAGCTAACATTGAATTCTCTTTTGATGGTATATATGAGTTTCACTCATTCTCTGAACTGCCTATTTCATGGAGGAGGTTGATTAATTTAGACAAGTCTCAAACTCCTAACCTTAGTGTTAGAATAGCAAAAAGAAGAGCCCTATACTTATGGCTTCACATGATTGAAATCTGCACATACCTGCTTGTTTCTCTTTATGTCTCGTTTTGTATGCTATTAAGTTACTTTCCAGTGGTATTAACATGGTCACATGCTCATTCTGGGGTGCTTTGATAGTGTACATGACCAATGTGATAAGCAGGTATTGGATAGTGCAATTTATTCTACTTCTAATATGCTCAAATATTAAGGAAAAGGTTGAATCTGTTATGTGGAACTTTTGGAGATTGTTGAATCATTTCTCTGTGCTATTAGCATGTCTTCATGCTCAATCTGAGGATGGTTTAGCAATGTTTAGAATGATTTCTACATTAAAGGTTTGGAAAGAGAAGGATCTGAGCTTACAAGAACATAAAATCACCCAGCTCCACAAGCCTAGCGGCGGCAGGCTAAAGACTGATGATGCCCTGGCGTTACCCTGGCGTTGCCTGCTTAAAGCCAACCCTGGCCTGGCTTTTGCCTTGCAAAGCCTGCTTAAAGCCAGCCCTAGCCTGACTTTTGCCTTGCAAAGCCTGCTTAAAGCCAGCCCCTGTCTGGCTTTTGCCTTGAAAAGCCTGCTTAAAGCCAGCCCTAGCCTGGCTTTTGCCTTGAAAAGCCTGCCTATTTATACTTGGATACAGTCAGTACACTGCATATAGAGATCATATCGTAGCAACACCAATGATTGGGAGACTGTGGTGGCTTCAATTCTGTGGTGGAGATGTTTGGAATTCATTCTAGCCTATGGACTGGATACACCGGCGCCTGGTGAGAGTTTGATAGGTGCTGCTTGGTTTATGCCGCTGGCAATTGGATTCGCATATACTGACAGGAGAAGGAAGAATTCAGCGGACAATGTTTTAATGGCTAGTTCATTAGACTTTAGCTTTTATATCTTTTTAGTAGCTAATAGCTTCGTGCAACTTCTATTTTGGTTTGGACATCTAGTAAGCTTTGGACCCATTCTGGGATTTTATTTAATATTAGCCACTGGTATATTTGCTAAAGAAAGTAGGGAAAAATCTGTATGATATTCTTGAGAAATATTTTACCGTGTTCTCTTAGAATTACATATCACGCTGCTATTATGTAATCTTGTATGATTTTTCGTTGAAGCAAAATCACGTTGCCATTCCATATGATATAAGCATCTCTCAATCAAATCATGTTGCTATGTATATTAGATATAAACATTACTCTTTGTGATTTTGAGAATTTTTATACCTTAGTGGGTGTGGGCCCCACTCAGGTGATGACTTAGCCAAAAGTCCCTCCAAATATGCCACCTTGTAATGTGATTTAAAAGTCAGTATATCGGCATAGTTTGCTGCCACGTTGGGGCTTATCAAGCCTATCCAATAATTATCCACCCATTTCCTTAATTAACTTGTTAATCTCCACTAATTTAATAATTAATCAATTACCCACGTAATTAAGAATTATCTCATATTACTTAAAATACTACTTACTTTTAACACACATTATATACCTCACTATCATGGTCATGTGGTACCTTGTATGGCACTAGTACATAAATACCGCGTATTATAGCTCAGACCATATTTTATTCCAAATTGATAACCTTCAATGAAACTCATTTCTTCGATTCATTTACCCTCTAACCTTCACAACACGTACTTATCGCCTGTTATAAATAGCATAAATGCTTACGATGAAACTTGAACGTACGAAAACGCGAAATGTAACACATAATACTTATAACCTCTAAATTATCTTGTCCTTAAACCAACATCAGTTATCTTACGGCAATTCCAACATACAATTTCTACAGGGTGTAACATCGCCGTAATACTGTGAGGTGTAATACATTCTTGGCACGTTCGAGGATGAACGTATGTTTATGTGGGGGAGAGAGTAACGACCCGGCTGATCGTTTTGAACTATAGCGCGTCTTTCAATGGTTTAAGGCCTTGAGTAGCTTACTTCATGTTTTAAGACTTGTACACATAGTCAGGGCTGACTTTCGAGATGTTTGGAGTTGATTCAGAAAGAAAATTCTCAATTTAGAAGCTTAAGTTGGAAGAGTTGACAAAGGTTTGATATTTACGTAAGCCACCTCAGAATTTGGATCTTAATTTTCCAATGGGTTCGTCTAATGATTTTTGACTTGGGTGAATGTTCGGGTTGAGTATCGGTTGGTCCGAGAGAATTTCGGCGCTTAATGTAAAAAGTTGACATATTGAAGGTTTTAGAATTTCCTAAGCTTGATTTGAAGTGGACTTTGGTGCTATCAATGTCCTCTGGGGTTCCGAACCTTGGAATAGGTTCGTATCATGATTCGTGACTTGCACATAGATTTGGCGTTATTCCGAAATGTGTAAGTGCAATTCAGACACTTTCGGCGAAGTTTGGATGTTTTAAAGTTGAAACAAAGGTTTTGACCCCTAATTCGTGGTTATGATGTTGTTTGGCGTAATTTGAGGCTTCAACTAAGTTCATATCATGTTTTAGGATGCGGTGGTATGGTTGGATGGGGTCCCGGGGCATCAGGGGCGAATCAAATTGGAATCAGATTGAGTTTTGGACTTAAGGAATTGCTGAAGCTTAAGGCTTCTAGTGTGATCGCACCTGTGAGGTTTTGACCTCACGTGCGAGACAGTAGAACCGGCCCAAGGGTCATACAAGTGGTTGGGGTTGAGGCTGGATGGATTCGCAGGTGAAGGGATTTTACCGCACCTGTGGGCTCGCAGATGCGGGCCGAAGCAAAGAGGAGAGGAGGCGTGTTTTTTGCAGATGCGGTGATTCAATCGCAGGTGTGAAGCTTGTTTCCGCAGAAGTAGATACGGCCATGGGATGAAGATGCGCAGATGCAGGGAAAATCCACATAAGCGGAGTCGGAGAAACGGATCCTTGACCGTAAAAGCGAAAATGCTGGAGGCAGGGGTTGTTCGCATATGCTATCTTTGGACCGCACCTGCGAGACCGCAGATACGGTCGAGTGACCGCAAGTGCCATGATAACTGGGCATAAGAGAGCTTTCATTTTGGGACTTAGCCCATTCCTATCACATTTCAATTGGTTGGGCTATTTTTGGAGCTCTTGAAGATGAGATTTGTTACACCCCATATCTTCGTACGAATGAGTATCCGTAAGTCAATTGATGTAAGCTCAGAAATGAAATCATCTTTTAGAGTACATAAATTAAGTTAATCATGTTACCTTGGAGATTACAAATCTTTATGATCATGGATAACAAGTGCGAAGAGGGTTGAAAGTCTAAGAAGCTAAACAAATTGATGAAAATAAGTTTCGTCGAATGTCGACAAGTAGGGAATCTTATAACGTGTACTTTTGTGATGAGACTAGGGTGCTTAACCAGATAAGGAGCTTATGTTATGAGTTATTTTAGTCCTGTGTTATGTTTTTAAGTCAAGCAAGTTGTGGAAAAAAAGTTGGCAAAGGTCATCACAAGTTACATTCATAAATGTGCTGAAAATTAGGCGAAATATAGATGCGGTTTGCTCCAAATTTACGTCGAATTAATGGGTGATCTACCTACCAAATTGAAGATCCATGTGTTTAGTTTCTAACGCATTAAACTTTTTGTTAATACGACATCAGAGTATAGACATATTCGCGTTTTTGCGAGACTATGCCAAGTATCTCTCTATGGGACCCACAATGGTGGTTGAGATATATTGATATATATAAGACGCCTCAACCATTTTTTAGCTCAATATTTTTCATTATCTTCAGACCATAAACACCTAAAAACACTCTCTAAAGTTTCTCTCATCATCTACGACCCAAACATAGGGCAAACAACACAAATCAATTGTCGGGAATCCCGTCGTGCTAGTAAGTTTTTTGTTCTTCTTGTTGTTGCTGATTTTTGGATGGTTCCAGCTCGTGTGGGAGGTTGTATTTAGTGGTTTACGTTCCTTAAATGCTCTACTAAGGTCTTCGTATCAACCCTAGGTTATTTCAAGTCTTTCAAATGGATTACACCATATTTCAATATCGAAAGTTAGTTCTAGTGAAGAACAACACCTCTTTGAGGTTGTGTTGTCATTAAGGATAGTTGTGGGTTGTGTTTGGCTGAAATTTCAAATTGGTTCTACTTCTAAGATGAGTATAATAGACTACTAATTTTGCTTAAACTTGCTTTTATGTTGGTTAAGTTGTTAGGATGATAAACTATAAGATAATACTTGGATTAGCTTAAGTCACTTCTATGGTGTTGTA
Organism: Nicotiana attenuata; assembly: GCF_001879085.1. Taxonomy (NCBI): domain Eukaryota; kingdom Viridiplantae; phylum Streptophyta; class Magnoliopsida; order Solanales; family Solanaceae; genus Nicotiana; species Nicotiana attenuata. The sequence goes on from NW_017670327.1 coordinate 701,412, forward strand.
TTTCCATTGAGGGCTCTTGTAAGCTAAATATAACTTGGATTTCGACTTCAAGCTACTTTAAGAGATATTTTTATTGTGTTCTTGCATGTTCTTAAGGTTATCTTGATGGTGATTAAGTTAAATGGATGGACTAGACATGAACTAGTGAATAAAGTTGCTAATCGATAATAGTTGGAGTTGTGAATTGTTTCCATTGTTATAAATATATGATATATGGATGGAATCATTGATGAATTACTTTATTATCACGTTAATGAGGCTTTTAAGTTAATGTAAGAAGTCTATAAGGGGTGATAACAGGGTTAAAAGGGTGCTGAAGGGATTCAATCCGAGCTTGCCGCTCGTCGTGATATGTTGATGACTTGTTAATGAAATATTTTTTACCCTATTGTTGATGTTGTTCTTATTGTATTTCTATGGTTGTTGTTGTTGGTATATTGTACTGGAGGAGGACCTTGTTACAAGGGAGATGCTGCCCAAATATACATAAAACGAGCTACTAGCATAAGTTACAGACTTAACCTTTACTCAGCACTAATTTTGAATCTCCTTATGCTATGGTAGATTGAGTTGAGTTGGTGGAAGAGTTGCTTGGAAGCTAATAGGGACTCAACGAGGTTAAGGTATGTTAAAGCTAAACCTTTCCTTCATTTTTGCATGATCCAGTAACTACATGTGTTTGATAACGGGACATTAAGAGAAGTTCATATACCTGAATTTATGTATATTGTCTTAGTCTCATAAGTTATAGTGCCCTCCCTTATCGGAACTTCATATTCAGTTTAGTTTTGTCTTTTTTCAGTCAAGAGAACAGAGAGTCTATATATATACAGTATTACAGTATTTTCAGCACCACCAAGGTATAATCGATGGGCAGACCCCTATTGGGCAACCTCTGATCAGATGGTAAGTTATATGCCGAGCCTACTGTGGCCGAGTGCCTATGAGCGAGCCTAGAATGGCTGAGATATAGAGCCTAGTATGGCCGAGCGCCTATAAGCAAACCTACTACGGCAGAGCAGTTACACATACCTAGCCTTATAAGGTCGGACATATATTTTACTTACTATATTGAGAGAGCTGAGTCTGTATCAACTGGTAAGAATATCTTCAGATTATCTTTGACTCCCATTTACTTTCATTATTATTTTATCAGTTCAGTTTCAGCTTTCATATATTTTGTTGCCTTACATACTCGATACATTATTTCGTACTGACGTCCCTTTTATTGGGGATGCTGCATTTCATGCCTGCAGGTTCTGATTGACAGTTGGACAGATCCTCCCAACAGACAGAATCAAACATCAGCTTGGTTGGTAAGCTCTACTTGCTCGGAGATACTAGGTCTAGACCTTGGAGTCCTTTTTATATATACAATTTTGATCGGTAAGTCGAGGCCGTGTCCCAACCATGATATAGTTCAGTTATCTCTAGAGGCTTGAAGACGAGTCCTATATATTTTGTATACCAGTATATGATCATGGCGGCTTCGTCGACCTGCACATATATATATATATATATATATATATATATATATATATATATATATATATATATATATATATATATATATATATATATCAGCTTTTGGGTATGTTTACCCCACAGATTAGAGAGGCATTATTTTCAGACGAATTAGAATATGGCCTCATCTGCCTAAGTTGAGAGTTACCCCTCCAGAGTTCATAGTTATAGAGTGGTACGCTCGGGCCTAGTATTGTACCGGGTGTCGGCCACGCCTCTTCAGGTTTGGAGTGTGACAAACTTGGTATCAAAGCAGTTTTATCTTAGGGAGTCTGCAAGCCGTGGCTAGTAGAGCCTTGTTTATAGATGTATTGTGCACCACATTATATAAACAGGAAGCTACAAGGCATTTAGGATTTGTTTCCGTTCTTGCTAATCCAAATTGTGCTATAAATCTGAGTCATAAGAGTTCGAGCCAGGACTTATGTTTGCTAATGATATAAAGATACTTGCAATTAGATAAATTACAGCTAGCCACAGGGCTAATAGAGCAGCATGTAAGGGCACTAGTAGAGAGAGAATTCTTTATAATGTGGCCTAGTTTGAGGCCCTATCAGATCGTGCATACCAGATGTGCGAATTTCCTACATAAGACCTTAAAACGGGAATATCTAACGTACTTCGCGAATAGCAGGTCATGGAAGTATCAGAAGGTAAAAGTATAAGTTTCAACAGGTAACAGAAGCAAGGTGAAAAAGGGTAAGAGGTACAAAGTTAATGAAGAGTACCCAAATTTCCAATTCAGGTAGAGAAATATAAGGATTCCAAGTTACTTTCAACACAAATAGAGGTATGTACAATTGGCCACACCCATCTCAACTATGCCCTATGGGAGCTAACTTATATAGTTTAAGAGAAGGATCAAATATCAGGATCCAGCTTGGGTTAGAGTAACCCAAAATGGTAGATTGAGCCAGGGGAGCTTAAAGTGAAATAATATTTTGTTGAAGTTTTCAGAATAATGTGATAGACGAAAATATAAGTAGGAGAATAAGAAGAGAGTGGATGATGCATTATATGAGTAAGGTATGATAAATGGGTGATAACAATAAATCAAAATATGGTAGGACGACGGAGTCTGTGGTCAAGTGAAGGAAAAGACAATAGGTGACAAGCATTGAGACAATAAAAGAGTGTAAGCCACATATATCGAGAAAATGAGTTGGTGACTCCAACATGATTACCATAAGGCTGAGTTTGACCCTTGGAGTAATAAAAAAATATTATGGGCTATTAAACAAGATAAAAATTAGGGACCGAATGATGTGATAATAGTCGACATCAAGAGAATTTCAGTGATCGCGTTACGACAATAATAGAATGGAAAGCAGAAGAATAACTTTTAAAGATCATTCAGGAAGATGCTTCCCTAAAGCGAGCAATGTGAGCAGAGTTATACATAAGGGACTAAGTGTGCCAGTTACACTAGGTGTCACCCTCGCGCGTAAGAAATTCAGTTATCCCTGGTATAGAAGGTTTACCGTAAGGCGAGTAAGAGTCAGTGAACATTGTAGACATGTTATTTTTGACCATCCCCAAGATATTACACATTTTAGCATTTAAATATTTAGCTTAGGTCTAATATATCTATTTCAACTAGTGTTAACTCTTTTACTTTAAATTCGAAAATACAAAAAAATAGTTTTACTTTGTCTTATTTTTTATTTAAGCTAAGGACATTAATATTCTTGTAGTAATACTATTTTAGTTTACTGTGTTTTAACTTATGTTTATCTACTTTTGTATTATTTGAAAATACCAACAAAAAAAATAGTTTCACTTTTAATTTTTAATTTTACTTTAACCAATTATGAGTGATTTTATGTTATACAAGTATTTTATACTAATTTGAAAGAAACTTTTATTTATTAACGAACTTTTCAGTTTTTCTTGTCCAAAGGGATCCCAATTTTTAAAACCCCCACCAAAGACCCAATTTCAAGACCTTTCTTTTTAACCCTACAAACCAAAAAGAAGACCGCCCCTCCAGCCGTTTTGACCCTTCTTCTCCAACCTAAACCCTAAGACCTTCATCTTCTTCACCCTTTACACAACCTAAGACCCGATCTCCAAAAGCTTCAGCCATTTTCCATCATCATCTTCACCCCACCCAAAACCTGAGAACCCTAAGAGAACATCAGCCACCTGACTTCTTCTTCTTCAACACGTAAAAACCCCTAAGTAGCCGAGCTGCTCACCCCGACGACCTCACACCAAACGACTCACCCCCTCCACACGGATATAGATTGAGAACGGGCAGAGAGATAGTGAAGAGAGGGAGGAGGACGGATGAGAAGTAGAGGCTCGCGGACGGCCCTTCATCAAACAAAAATCAGCTGCAACTTCTTCTTCTTCACGAGAAATTTTTTTATTCAAATTTCCATTAAAGCTCAGGTCTCAACATTAAACCACAAGACAACTCAAAAATAACCTTAATACCATCCCTAAAAAGCCATGAAAACCGGCCAAGAACTCCAGCTTTGAAACGCAATGAAACAACCTCAGAATCTATTGAAACACCAACTTGAGGTCAGTTTCTGTCCGTCACCTATCGAGGTCGCGTCGATTCCCCCAATGAGTTCGAGTTGATTCTGTTCGTCACCTATCAAGGTCACTTTCAGATTCCAGCCCGTGCTCGAGTTTCCGTTGCCGCCGTGGTGTCTGATCCGGTCAGCGGTCCCTGCTCGATTTTGTTGCTGCTACTTTTTATCGCCTTCCTTTCGAGTTCGATCGTTTGGAATCCTCATTAAGTTGTAATAGTTGGAGATTCAAATATATCGGAAAGCAATTCAGGTCCACCTTTCCTCCTCTTCTTTGTTATTTGCGATGTTACTTTCGTATTTGTGATTGAAATATGTTGCTGGCCTATTCTCTTAATTGTTTGTTGATTTCATATGCGTTCGTCAAGTTTGTTATATGAATCAGTTCTGGTTTTGCATTTAGTTTTTATTGTGTTGGATTCGTTCTTGGTATTTGGTCTATGATTGAATATATTGAGTTTATTAGTCTGCCCTCTACTGCATTCCTAATTTGTAAGAAAAATTGAATTTTACCAACTCGTGAATGTGTTAGCAAGCTGTCGCATTAAATTTAGTAACACAAATTCAACAGAATGTCAAGCAATTGATAAGATCTATAGATATGTTACAAATAGCAACTTTGTTGGCAGCCTTCTGTTTTCTTCGAATGATTTGGATTTTTGTTAGTTGTTTATTACACTGATTGGTTGGTAGGACACGTAATTGTTATTTCTTGAATGTTTGTTCAGGTCGTGGGGAGTGGTACGATAGAAAGGTCGAAGCCCATTAGTAATTAATTTGTGTAGAAATGGCATGGGGTAGTCACTATTTAAGGTGGTATTTATTTTTTATCCAGCAATTTTAATGTTGAGCAAAAATAGCCACTACCCTATTAAAATTAATATGAAAAGACATTTTTATCCTTTCTTCTCTTGCTTTTCTTCCCAAACTCTTGCTTCTCTCTCTGCGTGCCTTCTCCATAATCCAAAATTAATGTTTGTCTTCCTCACCATCGAGTAAATTTTTATACAAATTTATTACCAACACGTATTCTTTCACTGGGTATTAACTAATTGAGAGCGTGCACAAATGTTAGAATGTGGTCATTGGTTTTTCTTGGTTTGGAGTTTTGCAAAGTACTTTCATATACACTGTTGCATTGCAAAGTACTTTCATATACACTGTTGCATTGCAAAGTACTTTCATATACACGTGTTCTTTTTTTTTTGTCGCCAAGTAGTATAAACGGGAACCATCATATAGATGCATATATTTTTGCATATATTTTTCCAGACTCTTTTGCATTTTCAACAGTTGAAATTTGGCTATTCATATTTGCATCTATATGATGGTTCCCCTTTATACTACTTGGCGACACTGTTGCTGGCTAATTGCACGTATTCTTTTTTTTTTCTTCTTCAGTTTTACCATATTTTCTAAGGAGCCATTTTTGTGAGTTTGCATTTAATTTATTTTGTGCTAAAATAAATTAAAAGTTAAGGACAATAGGTCCTGAACTTAGGCTAAGAAGCCCAAAAGTTAAGGACAATAGGTCCTGAACTTAGGCTAAGAAGCTCAAAAGTTAAGGACAGGCAGTCCTTAACTTACAGTTACAAGTTCAAAAGTTAAGGACAATAGGTCCTTAACTTTGATTTCCAAGTTCAAAAGTTAAGGACAGACAGCAGTTACAAGTTCAAAACTTAAGGACAATAGGTCCTTAACTTTGATTTCCAAGTTCAAAAGTTAAGGACAGACAGTCCTTAACTTACAGTTACAAGTTCAAAAGTTAAGGACAATAAGTCCTTAACTTTGACTTACAAGTTCAAAAGTTAAGGACAGACAGTCCTTAACTTACAATTACATGTTCAAAAGTTAAGTACAAGCAAGTTCAAAAGTTAAGGACAATAGGTCCTTAACTTTGACTTACAAGTTCAAAAGTTAAGGACGCTTGGTCTTGAAGTTTGAGTTCCAAGTTCAAAAGTTAAGGACATGTAACCTTGAAGTCCTGAACTTAGAGTTACAGGTTAAAAAGTTAAGGACATGTAGTCTTGAAGTCCTGAACTTAGAGTTTCAAGTTCAAAAGTTAAGGACATGTAGTCCTGAAGTCCTGAAGTTAAGGACATGAGCAGAAGGGTATTTTCGTCCGGGCAGTTAAAGTTTATTAAACCAGTGGCTAAAGACTAAAGATATTTAAAACACTAGCTTTAAAATAAAGACATGAGCTGTTAGTGGCTACTTGTGCACATCGCCCTTAATTTGTTCCATGCTTTAGGTATCGGGCTCGGTCTAATAAAATGAAAAGTTAAAAAAAATATGAGCATGAATTGAATTGAACTTTTACTTAGTTCTTTTTCTTTATTGATGATATTATTTGTTAGGAGCATGCTTAGGTTGTCATCACTCGGGTAGGCAAGTCGTAGGTTGCTTCTTTTATTTTATTCGAGTCGAGAGGTCGTTTCCTTTAGTTTATTATCCGAGGAATGCCCCACAAAATTTGTATATATTTTTATCCGGAGTATGCCCTGAAGTATTTGTATTTGGAGGCCGAAAGTAGAACGTGTAGTATTTTTATTTTTATTTTTATTTTTCTTTTATTAAGTGGGAACGACCTCGAGCCTCTTTTGTGTTTATAATTTGAATAATTTTAAAGCCAACTAGATCATGTACGCAACCGTAATTTGCACGGGACTCGGGGAATGCCTAACACCATCTCCCCGAGTCAAATGAACCCTCTTATCCTGAATCTCTGGTGCAAACTAGTTTAAGGGTCTAGAGTGTTTTGAAAGAAAAAATTATTTCTAAAAACGGTGACCTGACACACTGAAATCAAATGTCAGGTGACGACTTTGAAAGTCCTTTTGAACACAATCTTGTTGTCACTTTTTCAAAAATGAAAACCCTTTCGAGCTTCATAAATCACTTTTTATTTATTTAAAGAGGGTTAAGTGGAGTATAAGAAAGGGGTGTGACAAACATGTGAAAATATGCAAAAGATGAAGAGGTAACCATGGACTAGTAAAGGAAGAATGCGGTAAAAAGGCAAAAGGGGTGAGATTACATTTATTCAGATCCTACATATATGTTATGACTCAAGAACATTATACACGCACGATGGCGGGGAGATGTAGTAAGGCTTCCCTCCCAGGATGTTATTGATAAATAGGTGCGAATGAACACTTGATACATAAGGAGCTAGTGCGAGAGGTAAGTTAAGACAAAGGAAACAACACAAGAGAGATTACGCGGAATATAGATATAAGAATGGAGCAACGAGTAGTTAGTAGTTGATTCAGGAAGAGACTAGTTATGGCTAGACAAGAGGATACAGATAAATCAGTAGATCGCGAAAGATAAACCAAGTGAACCCCATCATATGGAAGTCAGTCTTGCAGATACGACATCATAATCCTTGAGAAATATTCTGATAGGATTTGAGGTAGTTATAGTGCCGTAAAAGTGTTAAGGAAATAAAAGAAAGTGCCACGGGGGAGACAAATCAAGTTTGAGTTCAGAAGTAACCCTGCGAGAACAAGGGCATGGAGGTATGTAACTAAGAATATTTAAAGGTGAGTAAGAACATCAAAAATTCCGCCAGGTATATGATGGGATAAGCTTACAGCTTTACAAGAGTCAGAAAGTCTTCCCTAAACACTACAATAAAAGAGTAGCTGAGAAAATAAGGAAGAAGGCTTCAAACTAAGCATAGTGACCTAAATAAATAATGGTCTTGTAACAACAGTCTCACTACATTATCGTATGCACTCTATAAGAAAGTGGTACCTATTGTGACTAAGGAACGAGAAGTAAAATTCAAAGTAATATTCGAGATCGTATGAGTTGCGCAATCCAATATATGTGGGCACTAAGATAAGCCAAGTATTCATGCAACCAGTGGCAGAACGACCAAGAAAAGTAATTTCTTACTTTTAACGAAAGCTGAGAAGGCACGAAAGGAATTATTCGATCTATGACCTAGAAATAGTTATGTTATGAACACACTTAAGATTTCAGAGTGTTATCCATAGAGCATATATGTTGACAATGATACAGCTATAGAAAACTCCAGTATAAGTTAAAAGATAGAATTGAGTCCGCGTCACATACAAAAGCTTGAATTGCTAGAAGGTTATATTATGGATGTTCCATAGCGTCCACGAGGGGATAAAGTAATAACTAATACCCTAGGCCGCAGATCAGAAGATAAAGTAAGCCTACTTAAAGGCTGAGATAGAAGAGAAAACTAAAGAGTTACATCAGCTAAGTGAATTAGGAGTCTCATTATTAGACCCCGATGAGTATATAAATCGTGATTCATAAAAATGTAGAATCGCTCTAAATATCGGGGGTACAAAAGAGATAGTACAACGGCCATACTCTATAATGGCTCTATGATAAATCTAGTTAGAACAGTACCAACCTCATAAGAATTCAGTATGAAGCCTTCGCCGAATTGTGTATGCATATGATGTGCAAGTATTCTTGTAGAGCTTTAAGGAGTGGATGTGAATCAACCTATGTGGAAGGGAGGTTATGAAAAAGATATAAGATATAATGCAAGATTTAAAGGTAAGTAAGGTACATGTGAAGTAGGTACAAGATGCCCATGTACAGAAGGCTACGAATAATCCAGATATCAGATAGAGGGCTAGAAGCATTGTAATCTGTATCAAGAAATGATGGTGTTGTCGTTAGTGGCATATCTTCCAGCCTATGGTTTCCAGGTACAGAGAGGTCTAGTTAAGAGAGTAAAGAAGAGTTAGAGACGATATTATGTCTCGCTTGATGTTCCATATGTCACGACCCCAGTTCGCCCTCCGTGAACTATCGTGACGGCACCTAGTCTCTACGACTAGGTAAGCCTAACAATTTGCAAAAAACAAAACAACAAAATAAAATAAATAAAAACTTGCGGAATAAACATAGTGAAGGTTTAAAGATGCCGCTCGGCATATACAATACAGCTCTCTAAGTGAAGCTACGTCTCCCAAAACCCGGAATCTCATGAAATCACAAGCTGTGGAATAACTATAGAGTGTTCTAACTCCAGAGTGTCTGAAGAAAAGAAATACAGAAGGGCTAATGCTATTAAAGAGAATGGAAAGGGACTCCTCGGCCTGTGAACGCGGCAGACATACCTCGAAGTCTCTGATGGATCCCCGCCTCAAGGGTAGTAGGGCTGTTTTGAAGTACCTGGATCTGCACATTAAAACATGCGCAGGAAGGGCATGAGTACACCACAACGGTACTCAGTAAGTGCCAAGCCTAACCTCGGTTGGGTAGTGACGAGGAAGGTCAGGGCCCTACTGATTATAGCTTAAAAATAAGGTAAAACCGTATAGAATACGACAATATAATTAAATGCTAACAGTAAGAAGTATCACAGGATGATAAGAATAACAACAATTATAAAAGAGACAAAATAATTACAAAAGGAATACCGCTCAACATAGAGATAACAACCGATGATCTCTCAGTATCCCGAGGATCCCTTGGTATACTCAATATGTGTACTAGGGATCTCTCAGTATCCTGAGGATCTCTTACTATCCTCAATATATATATGCTGAGGATCTCTCGGTATCCCATGGATCTCTTAGTATCCTTAATATACGTGCTGGGGATCTCTCGGTATCCCAAGGATCTCTTAGAATCCTCAATATACGTGATGGGGATCTCTCAGTATCCCAAGGATCTCTTAGTATCCTCAATATACGTGCTGGTGATCTCTATCCTGCACTACAGTCCAAATCAGTATAGGTGCGGGGATCTCCCGGAATACAAATCCGTAGTCCCAAAGTGAACAAACAGGGGGATCTCCTGGGATACCGTTCTGTAGTCCCAAAGTAAACACACCGTAGCAACACGAAGAATACTCAATTCAGTCCATATCATACCAAGGTAAAAACAGGTATTTCTAACCTAGCATGCCACACAAAATCCAAATAAGACAATTTAGGCAAATAAAGCAATTAAGGCAATTAGACATGTTTCCCTAAGCTAACAGCAGGCATATATTGCAAATAGTATAAGCGGGAAAGGAAACACAATTGGAGTTACTTAATGAAAACAGGATTTAAACAATTAGCACAAGTATGCACTCGTCACCTCTCATACAAGGTATTTAAAATATCAACAATACAAAATCCTAAGGGGAGTTTCCCCCACAAAAGGTTAGGCAAGCCACTTACCTCGAACCGGCTCAAAATCAACCTGAAACCACACTCTTGCCACGAGTAGTCGACTCCAAATGGCCTAAATCTATTCAAATCAATTGCATAATGTAAATAAAACTCCAAGTAACTGATTCCACTAATTAATTCTAAACTAATACACAAAATTAAGAAAAATGACCAAAACGCCCTCCGGGCCCACATCTCGGAATCGGGTGAATTTACAAATTCAGTATCCTCACACTCTCACGAGTTCATATATATAGAAACTACTCCAATCCGACATGAAAATTTTGATCCAAACTCACATATTAGGTCTAAGAACTTTTCCAACTTTTCTCCGATTTTTCCACCCCAAATTCAAATTTAAAGGATGAATTTAAGCATAGATTCATGAGAATTAATCAAAACCGAGTAAGAATTACTTACCCAAAACACCTAGGTGAAAATCTCCCACAAAATCACCCATCCCGAGCTCCCAAATCAATTTCTAAGATTTTGAAACTAAACCTTCGATTCTAGCCCTTTTCTGACCAGTGAATCTGCGGCCCAGGGACCGCCCTTGCGGTCCCGCTTCTGTGGAACATAAGTCGCATCTGCGACGTTTCATTAAAGCACAATTTTCGCACCTGCGACTCCTTTACCGCACCTGTGGTCTCGCAGGTCCGTTAGCCATTTCGCACCTGCAGTTTGCTGGAGCTTGGCCAATCTCGCTTCTGCGGTCTCTCAGCTGCTTCTGGGGTGCCGCACCTGCAGTCCCATTCATGCAGGTGCGGTTATGACATGTTCAGCAACCTCAAATTCTTCCTAAGTCCAATCCAAGTCCCATTAAGCACCCAAAACTCACCCAACGCCCCGGGACCTCAACCTAACATGCCAACCAATCCTAAAACATTATTCAAACTTGTTCCAACCTTCGGAACGCTCAAAGCAACTTCAAAACACCAATTTAACATCGGATTCAAGCCTATGAATTCCAATAACTTCCAATTTACGCTTTCGATCAAAAAGTCTACCAACGGAATTCCATTCCGAGCTCGTCTTCACCATGTTCTGACTACGATCCAAATTCTAAAACTTATAGTCTCATTTAGGGACTAACTGTCCCAAAACACTCCGAAACTCAAATTAAATCCTTCTGGCGACTCACAATAGAAGAAACAAATACGGGGAATGGTATTAATAGGGGATCGGGGCGTAATTTCTTAAAACGACCGGCCGGGTCGTTACATCCTCCCACACTTAAACATTTGTTCATCCTCGAACGAGCATAGAGACATACCTAAAGTAGTGAAAAGATGAGGGTTACGACTGCGCATATCCTGCTCGGTCTCCCAAGTCGCCTCCTTGACCGGCTGACCCCGCTACTGAACCTTCACTGATGCAATGTTCTTTGACCTCAGCTATCGAATCTGCATGTCCAATATCGTCACTGGCTCCTCAACATAAGATAGATCCTTGTCCATCTGGACTGAACTGAAATCAAACACGTACGACAGATCACCGTGATATCTCCGGAGCATCGAAATATGAAATACCGGAAGAACTCCTGCCAAGCTGGGAGGTAAGACAAGCTCATAAACAACCTCCCCAACACGCCACAATATCTCAAAAGGGCCAATAAACCTCGGACTCAACTTCCATTTCTTCCCAAATCTCATAACGCCCTTCATAGGCGAAACCTGAAGCAGAACCCGCTCTCCAACCATATAGGAAACATCACAAACCTTGTGGTCCGCGTAACTCTTCTGTCTGGACTGGGCTGTGGAAAGTCTATCCTGAACCACCTTAACTTTCTTCAACGCATCTTGTACCAAGTCTGTGCCCAATAATCTAGCCTCACCTGGCTTGAACCAACCCACTAGAGATCTACACCGCCACCATATAAAGCCTCATACGGTGCCATCTGAATGTTGGACTGATAACTGTTGTTGTAAGCAAATTCTGCCAATGGCAAGAACTGATCCCAAAACCCTCCAAACTCAATCACACAAGCACGGAGCATATCCTCAAGAATCTGAATAGTGCGCTCGGACTGTCCGTCCGTCTGAGGGTGAAATGCCGTACTCAACTCCACCCGAGTACCCAACTCATGCTATACGGCCCTCCAGAACTGTGATGTGAGCTGAGTACCTCTATCTGAAATGATGGAAACTGGAATACCATGCAGGCGGACAATCTCCCATATACAAATCTTCGCGAACCGCTCCGAAGAATAGGTAGTACTCACAGGAATGAAATGTGTTGACTTGGTCAGGCGATCCACAATCACTCAAATGGCATCGAACTTCCTCAAAGTCTGTGGGAGCCCAACTATGAAGTCCATGGTGATCCACTCCCACATCCACTCCGAGATCTCTATCTGCTGAAGCAATCCACCAAGTCTCTGGTGCTCATACTTCACCTGCTGACAATTGAGGCATCGAGCTACAATCCCAACTATATCTTTCTTCATCTGCCTCCACCAATAGTGCTGCCTCAAATCCTGGTACATCTTCGCGGCACCCGGATGGATGGAATACCGCGAACTGTGGGCCTCTTCTAGAATCAACTCTCGAAGCTCATCAACATTGGGTACACAAACTCAACCCTGCATCCTCAATACACCATCATCACCAATAGTCACATCCCTGGCATTATGCAAAATCTTATCCTTGAGGACAAGCAAATGAGGGTCATCAAACTGACGCTCCCGGATACGATCAAAAAAGGAAGACCGAGAGACCACACAAGCTAGAACCCGAATGGGCTCCAAAAGATCCAATCTCACAAACTGGCTGGCTAAGGCCTGAACATCCATCGGCATGGGCCTCTCTGTTGCTGGTAAATAAGACAAACTTCACAAACTCTCCGTCCGGTGACTCAAAGTATCGTCCACCACATTGGCCTTCCCCGAGTGATACAAAATAGTGATATCATAGTCCTTCAGCAGCTCTGACCACCTCCTCTGGCACAAATTTAGATCCTTCTGCTTGAACAAATGCTGCAAACTCCAGTGATCAGTATAAATCTCATAAGGACACTGTACAAATAGTGACACCAGATCTTCAAGGCGTGAACAATAGCAGCTAACTCGAGATCATGAACAGGATAATTCTTCTCATGTACCTTCAACTGTCTGGATGCATAGGCAATCACCCTACCGTCCCGCATCAATACCGCTCCAAGGCCAATCCTCAAGGCATCGCAATAGACAGTATAAGACCCCGAACCGGTAGGCAATATAAAACTAGGGCTGGAGTCAAAGCTGTCATGAGCTTTTGAAAGCTCTACTCACACTCCTCCGTCCACTGGAACGGAGCACCCTTCTGGGTCAGCCTGGTCATAGGTGCTGCAATAGATGAAAACCCCTGAACAAATCGACGGTAATATACCGCCAAGCCAAGAAAACTGCAGATCTCTGTAGCTGAGGATGGTCTGGGCCAACTCTGCACTGCTTCCACTTTATTCGAATCCACCTTTATTCCCTCACTAGATACCACGTGACCCAAGAATGGTACATAATCCAACCAAAACTCATATTTCGAGAACTTAGCATATAATTTCTTCTCCCTCAAGGTCTGGAGCACTGTCCTCGGGTGTTGCTCATGATCTTCCAGACTCCGGGAATATACCAAAATGTCATCAATAAAGACAATGACGAATGAGTTAAGATATGGCCGGAATACACTGTGCATCAAATGCATGAAGGCTGCTGGGGCATTGATCAGCTCAAATGACATAAAAAGGAACTCGTAATGACCATACCGAGTCCTGAAGGCAGTCTTCGGGATATCTGGCTCCCGAATCTTTAACTAATGATAGCCTGAATGCAAGTCAATCTTAGAAAACACACAAGCACCCTGTAGCTGATCAAATAGGTCATCAATACGAGACAAAGGATAACGGTTCTTCACTGTAACCTTGTTCAACTGGCGATAATCAATACACATACGTATAGAACCATCCCTCTTCTTCACAAATAAGACAGGAGCACCCCAAGGTGATACACTAGGCCGAATGAAACTCTCATCAAGCAATTCCTGTAACTGCTCCTTCAACTCCTTCAACTCAGGAGGAGATATACGGTACGGAGGAATAAAAATGGGCTGAGTGCCCGGCAACAGATTAATGCCAAAAGCAATATCTCTATCGGGCGGCATGCCCGAAAGATCAGCTGGAAACACATCAGAGAAATCCCGTACTACGAGGACTAAATCAAGTGTTGGGGTACCAATACTGACATCTCTCACATAAGCTAGATACGCATCACACCCCTTCTCAACCATACGTTGAGCCTTAAGGAATGAAATAACTATACCAGAAGTATGATATAAAGTACCCCTCCACTCTACTCGCGGTACACCTGGCATAGCCAACGTCATGGTTTTCGCATGACAATAATGAAGAGCATAATGGGGCGACAACCAGTCCATGCCAAGAATAACATCAAAGTCTACCATGCCAAGCATAAACAAATCAGCTCTGGTCTCAGAACCACTAAGAGAAATCAAACACGACCGATAAACACGGTCCACAACAAGAGAATCTCCAACAAGAGTAGAAACATAAACAGGAGAACTCAAAGAATCCTGAGATATGCCCAAATACGGGGCAACATAAGAGAACACATAAGAATAAGTAGAGCCTGGATCGAATAGAACCGATGCATCTCTATGACAGACCAGGATAGTACTTGTGATGATAGAATCAGAGGCGACAGCCTTAGTACGGGCAGGAAGGGCATAGTATCTGGCCTGGCCTCCCCTCGAGGATGACCTCTACTTCTCGACCTCCACCTCTTGCTGGCTGAGCAGGCGGGGTAGCAACTTGTGCTGTGATCATAGCCTGAGAACTCTGCGGGGCGCGCTGTGGCTGAGAAATCTGTGGAGGTGCAACCCTCCGAAAGTCTAGGGCAATCCCTAACCATATGGCATGTGTCACCACACTCAAAACAAGCTCTGCGAGGACGTGGCAGCTGTGACTGGCTCGGGCCAGGTCTGCTGGACTGACTGCTAGAAGCACCCCGCGCAGGAGGCATATTAGATACTAGAGGTGCATAATAAGGCTCTTGAGGTCTAGGAGGAGCTGGAATACCACTAGCTGCTGGAAGAGCGGAATGAACAGGGCGACTCATATAGACCTCTAGCACGACGAGCTGAAGCTGGGGCACGGGCACCAGAATAATGGCCCAACTCTCGAGACCTCTTGGCCTCCCTCTCCTCTCTGTCCCTAGCATGCATACCCTCAATCCTCCTAGCAATGCTCACCACCTACTGATCAGAAATATCCATCTCCAACTCACGAGCCATGCTAGACCTGATGCTGGGAATAAGCCCCTCAGTAAACCGGCGAACCTTCTCGCGAACAGTAGAAACCAAAGCTGATGCATGTCTAGTCAAGTCGGTGAAACGTGCAGCATACTCCGAGACAGTCATAGTACCCTGGCACAAATGCTCAAACTCTGCGCGCTAAGCATCCTTGAGGCTCTGGGGAACATACTCTCTCGTGAACATATCTGAAAATTGAGTCCAAGTCAGGGAAGCTGCCTCATCCGGACTATCTAACTCATAAGCACGCCACCACTGATAGGAGGCCCCACAAAGGTGAAAGGTAGTGAAGGAAACCCCGCTCGATCCTGATATACCCATTGTGCGGAGGATACGGTAGCACTCCTCTAGAAATCCAAGAGCATCATCTGAGGCTCGTCCACTGAATGTAGGAGCTGATACTTCTTGAACGTCTCAAGCCTCTTCTGCTCCTCCTCTAAAGCTACTGCCCTCTCCTCAGCTGAGCTGGGGCTACCGGTTGTACAGGAATAATCTCCGGGACCTAATCAACATGCACTCGCTTCTCAGGAGTGCGGCGCGGTGGGAGTCTATGCTCCTCCCCCGGCCTGAGATATAGCTGCAGCAAGGGGAAGCAACCCTGCTTGAGCTAAAGTGGTGTACATAGGCATAAACTGTGCCATAGTCTCCTGGAGTGCTGGAGTAGTAGTAGCAGTAGGCGTATCAGGTATCTGGACTACGACTGGAACTGCTAGTGGCACCTCGGTGGCTGCTCGCACGGGTGCTCTGGCTGCAACACGTGCACGTCCTCGGCCTCTACCCCAGCTCCGGCCTCTAACGGCTCCAGTAGGGGGCGCGAGTTGCTGATCATCTCGGGTAGCACGTGTTCTCACCATCTCTGAGAGAATAGAAGACAGAAGTTTAGAATTGTAATATCAAAAATCTCGCACGACAAGGAAATCAAATGAAGTGGAACTTTCCTAACTGTTACATAGCCTCTCGTATATAAGTACAGACGTCTACGTACCGATCCGCGAGACTATAATAAACCGGCTTGTGATTCATGACTCCTATGAACCTAGAGCTCTGATACCAACTTGTCACCACCCCAATTCGCCCTCCGTGAACTATCGTGACGGCACCTAGTCTCTACGACTAGGTAAGCCTAACAATTTGCAAAAAAAAAAAAAAACAGAACAAAACAAATAAAAACTTGCAGAATAAACATAGTGAAGGTTTAAAGATGCCGCTCGACATATACAATACTACATCTCCCAAAACCCGGAATCTCATGAAATCACAAGCTGTGGAAGAACTACAGTGTTCTAACTCCAGAGTGTCTAAACAAAAGAAATACAGAAGGGCCAATGCTATGAGAGACAATGGAAAGGGACTCCTCGATCTACGGACGCGGCAAACATACCTCGAAGTCTCTGATGGATCCCCTGCCTCAAGAGTAGTAGGGCTGAGTTGAAGTACCGGGATATGCACATGAAAAACATGTGCAGGAAGGGCATGAGTACACCACAGCGGTACTCAGTAAGTGCCAAGCCTAACCTCGATCGGGTAGTGATGAGGAAGGTCAGGGACCTACTGATTATAGCCGAAAATCAAGGTAAAACCGTATAGAATACCACAATATAATTAAATTCTAACAGTAGGAAGTATCACAGGGTAATAAGAATAACAACAACTATAAAAGAGACAAAATAATTACAAAAGGAATACCGCTCAACACAGAGATGACAACCTAGGATCTCTCAGTATCCTGAGGATCCCTTAGTATCCTCAATATGTGTACTGGGGATCTCTCATTATCCCGAGGGTCTCTTCGTATCCTTAATATATATATATGCTAGGGATCTCTCGGTATCCCAAGAATCTCTTACTATCCGCAATGTACGTGCTGTGCATTTCTCGGTATCCCAAGGATCTCTTAGTATCCTCAATATACGTGCTAGGGATCTCTCGGTATCCCGCACTACAGTCCAAATCAGCGTAGGTGCAGGGGATCTCCCGAAATACAAATTCGTAGTCCCAAAGTAAACAAGTAGGGGGATCTCCCGGGATACTGTCCCGTAGTCCCAAAGTAAACACACTACAGCAACACGAAGATTACTCAATTCAGTTCAAATATCATACCAAGGTAAAACCAGGTATTTCTAACCTAGCATGCCACACATAATCCAAATAAGGAAGTTTGGGCAAATAAAGCAATTAAGGCAATTAGACATGCTTCCCAAAGCTAACAGCAGGCATAAACTGCAAATAGTATAAGTAGGAAAGGAAACACAATTAGAGTTACTTATTGAAAACAGGATTTCAACAATTAGCACAAGTATGCACTCGTCAATCACGTACAAGGCATTTCAAATATAAACAATACCAAATCCTAAGGGGAGTTTCCCCCACACAAGGTTTGGCAAGCCACTTACCTCGAGACGGCTCAAAATCAACCCAAAATCACGCTCTTGCAATGAGTACTCGACTCCAAATGACCTAAATCTATTCAAATGAATTGCATAATGTAAATAAAACTTCAAGTAACTGATTCCACTAATTAATTCTAAACTAATACATGAAATTAGGAAAAATGACCAAAACACCCTCCGGGTCCACGTCTCAGAATCTGGTGAATTTTGCAAATTCGGAATCCTCACACTCTCACGAGTTCATATATATAAAAATTACTCCAATCCGACATCAAAATCTTGATCCAAACTCAAATATTAGGTATAAGAACTTTTCCAACTTTTCTCCAATTTTTCCACCCCAAATTCGAATTTAAAGGATGAATTTAAGCACTAGATTCGTGGAAATTAATCAAAATCGAGTAAGAATTACTTACCCAAAACGCACAGGTTAAAATCTCCCACAAAATCGCTAATCCCGAGCTCCCAAATCAATTTCTATGGTTTTGAAACTAAACCCTCGATTCTGCCCCTTTTCTGACCAGTGAAACCGCATCTGCGGCCTTGGGACCACACCTGCGATCACGCTTCTGCGGAACACAAGTCGCATCTGCGACGTTTCGTTAAAGCTCAATTTTCACACCTGCAGCTCCTTTACCGCACCTGCGGTCTCGCAACTGCGTTAGCCATTTCGCACCTGCGATTTGTTGGAGCCTGACCAATCTCGCTTCTGCGATCTCTCATCTGCTTCTGCAGCACCGCACCTACGGTCCCATTCACGGAGATGCGGTTATGACAGGTTCGGCAACCTCAAATTCTTCCTAAGTCCAATCCAACTCCCGTTAAGCACCCGAAACTCACCTGAGGCCCTCGGGACCTCAACCAAACGTGCTAACCAATCCTAAAACATCATTCAAACTTGTTGCAACCTTCGAAACGCTCAAAACAACATCAAAACACCAATTTAACATCGGGTTCAAGCCAAAGAGTTTCAAAAACTTCCAATTTACGCTTTCGATCAAAAAGTCTATCAAACCTCGTCCGAATGACCTGAAATTTTGCAAGCACATCACATTCAACACTGTAGAGCTACTCCAACTTCTGAAACTCCATTCCGACCCCAATATCAAAATCTCACCATTGAACCGGAAACTTCAGAAACTCAACTTTCGGCATTTCAAGTCTAAATAAGATACGGACCTCCAAAACATAATCCGAACACGCTCCTAAACCCGAAATCACCCAACGAAGCTAAGGGAACTAACAAAATTCCATTCTGAGGCCGTCTTCACCCTGTGCTGACTACGGTCTAAATTCTAAAATTTAAAGTCTCCATTAGGGACTGTGTCCCAAAACACTCTGAAACTCAAATAAAATCCTCTCGGCGACTCACAATAGAAGAAACAAATACGAGGAATGCAGTTATTAGGGGATCAGGGTGTAAATTCTTAAAACGACCAGCCTGGTCGTTACACCATAATAATATAAGGAAATCTATGGTGTTAGAAAGTTAAAGGAAGGTTGTGAGTAGTATTAATAGATATATGTAGGTCGCAAGCTAAAGTAGGGCAGAGCGACAAGGTTTTAGGTAGACTGGAGTAAGGATAAAAAAGGTGAATGAGAAGGTGACGAGAATAGGTAAGTCCTCAGGATTAAACCCATCACAACAAGAGAGCTTATGGTTTCCATAGGTTATAAAAAGCTCAATACAGCATGAGTGAAATAAAAGGAGTTTAAGACTAGGACAATTTAGAAGAGATGGAATGCTGCCATAATGGTAGAATAAGGGTGTAATTGTGATAGATAAGAGGATGATGTTTAGGCCTTTGATTGGGTAATGATTCAAAGGAAAGTGATTTCATGAGTTGTACATGATTAAAATACCCCCATGAGGTGAATCACGTTGGGATGCTATCAGATATGGTTATTTAAGTATAGTATTGACCCTAAGTGGATCAGGCAAATAAATCATGATGTTCCCCGATGAGACGTGAGCCCTAGTGACAATATATTACATAAGAGGTTTAAAGTGATCATTGATAGATTATAGATCGATATTAAAGTAAATGAACAATAGATGGATGAATGTTCTAAAGTCTGAGATGGGATTAGGCTGTCATTCTTAAGATAAATAGTAATGAGGAAGCACTAAGGGACTTAAATTTATACATATAGGATAAGCAGCGAGAGAGTAACCTAGAGTTGGGTAGCAGACCTTGGCCATAATAAATCAAAGTAAGTGTTGTGGTATAGTATAATCTACCTAGATATAGTAAAGCCATAGGCATAGCTAACCGAGGCAATGAAACAAGATATAGCAATAGTCGTAAGTTCGACAAAGTACCGAGCGAAAAAACTTCAGTACACCTATAGATTCCCAGAGGGACAACTTGTCATAGTTCTATATATGTTCATAAAATGAGGCTTCGAGATTGGTTAAAATCCGAAGGAAAAAGGAGAGAAGAGTCATATAGGCCCACATATAAGGACAAAGTCATACAGGCTGCACGACATAAGATAACAATAGTTACGAGTTGGGATGAATTCCGACCACAAATCGTAGTGTAAGAAAGAGACCTAAAGGGGGGAATGCCCTGGCCTTTGGATTTATTCACTGAACATTTGCCTTGATGGAAAGGGCAGCGGTAAAGTATTTGCAAGAGCTATAGGTTTTGAAACTGATAAGCGCATAAGTCAAGATTCGATGATGATTGTTCCAAAGGAGGGAATGATGTTACACCCCATATCTTCGTACGGAAGAGTATTCATAAGTTATGAGTTAAGAAGGTTATGTTATGAGTTATTTTAGTCATATGATAGTCGTGTGTTATGTTTTTCAGTCAAGCAAGTTGTGGAACAAAAGTTGGCAAAGGTATCATAAGTTACATTCATAAATGTGCTGAAAGTTAGGTCAAATGTAGATGCGATTTTCTCAAAATTTACTTCGAATTATGAGGTGATATACCTACCAATTTTAAGATCCATGTGCCTAGCTTCTAATGCAATAAACCGTTTGTCGATAATACATCGAAGTAGAGAGATATTCTATCACGCCCCATGTCCGAGGAGCATGACCGGCGCTTAGCCGAGTAAACTCGTTTGATCAAGTCTGATAGATTTCATTCTACCCAAGTTAATTCATGAATAAAGAGGAGATGTACTCCATTAGGAAAATTCTAAAAGCATTTCATTACGACTTCTGTTAGCAATTTCATTCATAATTTCAAGTTTATGAAATTACAAGTTTATAGATTTAATGAAAAACATATTTTGCCAAATACCAACATTTCTAGGTGAGTTCCCCATAACAAGCACCATCCACAACTGTCTACGGAGCCTCTAAGTACAACTGAAGAGTAAAAAAGGAAATGCCGACAACAAGGCTCCAGATATACCTCAAAACATGATAAGAAAATGAACATAAGATACATGACATGACCCCTGGATGAAGTAGGGCTCACCAAGTCAGCTGGGAAGAGAATCCCGCTACCACTGGCCGATGCCGCCCGCTGTTGAACAACATATATCATTTGAAGATACATTGCCCTCGGCACAAGGGACGTTAGTGCCGTCGAATAACACTAGTATGTATATCTAATAGTCCTCTTTCAAAATAGAATAACCATATTAGGAAATAGCCATAGAAACGGCAAGTCACGATCAACAATATCCAAATTTCCAATTCAAATGTCCATATATATATATATATATATATATATATATATATATATATATATATATATATATATATATATATATATATATATATATATATATATGTGGACATTTGAATTGGAAAT
>NW_017670327.1:723122-765053 GCF_001879085.1 Nicotiana attenuata
GGACATTTGAATTGGAAATATATTATAGTTTCTGGACACGCGCGTTGCGCGAGTGTCCTATATCAATTAGTATAATATTCTTTTTAAAACCACATTAATATTATTGTAAAATATATTTGAGTTATAAAATAAAATTAAAGGACAAAATTGAAGTTCATCAAAATAACAATTTTTTATATAGTTAACTTGGTAAAGAAGACATCATAATTGTAACGATCCAGCCGGTTGTTTCATGAGTTACCGCTCCATTTCTCCCATTTCTGCTTCTTATTGCTTTATTTATCGGTTCTATATGTGATCGGGTTGGTTGGCTTGGGTTCGGAAAGGTTTTGAGAAGATTTGAGACACTTAGCCTCTCTTAAGGAAACTTAAGATAGAAAAGTCAACCGGATGTTGACTTATGTGTTAGAGGGCTCGGATGTGAGTTCCGACAGTTCGGATAGCTTCGGGAGGTGATTTGGGACTTAGGAGGTCCACAGTAGATTGGCTTGAATTGGCGAAAGTGAAATTTTTGCGTTTTCCGGTTGATAGGTGAGATTTTGATATTGGGGTCAGAATGGAATTCCGAAAGTTGCAGTAGCTCCGTTGTGTCATTTGGGATGTATGTGCAAAATTTCAGATCATTCGGACATGGTTTGGTATACTTTTGATCAAAAGCGGAATTCGGAAGATTTTAGAATCTTAGGCTTGAATTCGATGTGTTTTGGTTGTTTTGATGTTGTTTGAGGTGTTTTGAAGGTTGGTATAAGTTTGATGGTAGTATAAGTCTTGTTGGTGCTTTTGGTTGAGGTCCCGGGGGCCTCGGGGTGATTTCGGATGGTTGACGGAGAGCTTGGGAGTTTGGTGAAGCTACAGATTTTTCTGTTCTGTTGTTTCCGCACCTGCGGATTGGGGGTCGCAGGTGCGACGCCACAGATGCGGAACGCCAGTCGCAAAAGCGAAAAGGGGCAAGGGAGCTGGAACCGCAGAAGCGGTCAAGGAGCCGCACCTACGATGGAGCAGGTGTGGATTAAGCGTCGCAGATGCGGAGTTGGAGATTTTAGTGATTTGCGCAGAAGCGCATCTGGGACCGCAGGTGCGTGTCTGCAGGTGCGAGTTTGGGGCCGCAGAAGCGGTTTAGCTGGAGCAGAAGGTATAAATTATTTCCTTCGCGATTCTTGAGCTATTCCACCATTTCTATGTCGGTTTTTGGAGCTTTTTAGGCGATTTGAAGAAGGATATCAAGGGGATTTCATTGAGGTAAGGATTTTGGACCTAAAACTCGTTCCTATGGTATTATTTCACGGATTAGAGCTGTAATTAATGAAATTTAAGGGTTAAACTTGGGGAAGCTAGGGTTTAGAAACTTAGGCCTTTGATTGAGGATTTGAAGGACCATTTGTGGTCGGATTTCTGAACTTTTGATATGTACGAACTGGTGGGGAGATAAGGAATCTAATGATGTAAAATTTATCGAATTCCAAGACGTGGGCCCGGGAGTAGGTTTTGATAATTTCGGGAATTTCGTTGTTTTTCGATTGTTTTCGAGTGGGCCTTGTTCCCTTAGCATATTTTGATGGTTACGTTCTGATTTTGCCTATATTTGGAGCATCCGGAGGCCGATTTTAGGGGCAAAGGCATCACGAGCTAGAGTTTTGGCCGGATTGAGGTGAGTGATAATTTTAAATGTTGCCTTGAGGGTATGAAACCCCGGGTTACACAGTGTTAGGCTATGTTGAGGTGACGCACACGCTAGATGACGAGCGTGGGGTCGTGCACCATTGGGGATTGTGACTTGGTCCATTCCGAATGAGTGTTTTACTACGTATTTGATTGCAAATTGTTTGATGTCATCATGTTTCGGGCTAAATGCCATATTTGGTCTTCGTGCCAACTGTCGCGCCCCCTTTTTCTCCTCTTCCCCTTCCATCGGGGAGGAGTACGGGTTTCGACATTCATGGGGTGTAAAGACTCATTTCCTTTTGGGAATTAGGTATTTTGAAGAGTCGCAATCTAACGATTTTTAAGGTGCGTTAGGGAACCTATAAGTTTCAACTACAACTACATCTGATAACCAGAGATAGGGTAAGGGCTTGAAATTATCCCAAGGGGAAGGTGTTAGGCACCCCTCAAGATCCACTAGTGTGGTTCCCGGCCAGACAGTTTTTTTGTGAATTTGTGCAATTAGCAAGTAAACAAATAAGGTTCAAATAATAGGGGATTTTAAATTTAAATACACAAGTGTTTGAAAAACAATAAAAGCAAGGTTTTGAAAATAGTTATAATCTAAGCATGCTTGTGAATGAAAAAGGGGTCCTAGGTTTGTTTGTAATATGGGTCACATCAATGCAATACCCAGTAATCACTCCTCAAAAGAGGGAGTACACGTGGTATTAGTGCACCGGTCATCATATCCATATCTACCCTTCCCACCCCGTGAAGGTATTAAAGCGAGGATTGGTCTCGACCTCTATTGCATGTTGTTACCTGTCCCATTCCTATCAGTCCCGGGGGAATTTAGGACTACTATTCCTATAAGAAGGAGGTTCTAAGCTGACTCTTAGGTTTAAAGGTAAAATGCTAAGGCGACATACAAAACAAGTAGAACTGCATTTAGAGGGGAAACATATAAACAATTAAAAGGCTCATGTATACCTCCGCAAATAATGCATATAAGCAGCATGACTTAAACACAATTAAGGTCTGAATTTTAAATCCTAAAGCAGGGTGTTTGAGTTAGAACCAGATTCATTATATAACTCAGAAAAGAAGACTGAATCAGGCATGTCTGCTGGTTGTAGCAGTTGATAATTAAACAAAGGCAGTTCCAGTTTTATTTAAGTAATTACCTAAGGCTTGCCTAGGTGTGAACAGGATTCAGTAGTTATTCAGGATTACTGACAGTTGGAGACTATTGTTATTACCTAAACATGATGTTCTAGGTGTTCAACACATAGAAATTATGGCCAAATAGTTGTAAAGACTAAATGAAATTATTTTATTCCTTTTCATGCATTCGTAATTAGCCTAAGTGTGCTTAAGCGAATATAAGTGTGATCCTAAAGACATGGTATCTAAATGAAAAGAGGTACAGAATGTTGTATATATGCAGAATCCTAAACAGGCTTTCTATATGCAAAAATATTACAGTCAATAGGGCATGCAGAGATGATATATTTGTTAATGTTGTTTAGCCTAAACAGGATCTCTAAGTGTACATGGCAGTAGGAACATGATTGCAGAAATACCGGTTATTAATACATTTAACGTACGAATTGCTAAGCGGTATGATAGTGAAATGGAAATGCTGAAAAACGATAAGTGTAAATACTAAGGAACAAGATCTATAATCCGGTGACCTCGAACAAACCCTGGTTGGCCAATACCATCATGATTTCCCTCCAACAAACCTGAGTAGAAAGGAGCGCAACCAGCATGATACCTGTCTGGCTCGATGGTATCTCTCCCCATTATGATCTTGCAGTGCCGCATATGCTGGGCCTGGCACTTGTAGGGACTATCATCATTTTTGATGTCAGCTCGGAAATGGCTCATCTTGTCGACCCTGGGTATAACTTGCTTCCTACCAGCTTGCCTCATAACTCGAATAGGGACGTAAGGGTATGTTCCTCTCAGACCAATCAGTATCAAGAAAGGTGCATCTCTGGATCAGGCGATGAACTCTCCAGTCAGAAACTACTCGAACATCCATTGAACCTGTTCTTCAGCCAGATTATCAAATAGCTCAACCCATCCTTTGGCATTCTCGGCTGAGCGACATATCGGGGATGTAATTCATTCGCTTTGGATGATGGAAAGCGATGTGATCATCCCAGTCTCTTCGCTGAATCTCTTGTCGGTATTCGCCCTTTTGGAGATGTTCCATGAGCTAGAGTTGAAGTAATAAATTGCAGCCTTCGAAGTGTTTTGCTCCTCGTTGACACTTCTCCAAGGCTCGGTATATGTCTGCAACGATCATGGGCACGATGCCGAATGGCTGCCCACCAATCCCCTCCATTAGGGTCATAGTTACCATAGCCAGCCTGGTATGGATTCTACCTTTCTTTATCGGAAATATAATCAGACCCAGGAAGCAAAATATGAAGATGAAAACCCTGAGATGGACGTGTCCCAAAGATGTGATGGCAAACTCGCCAGAGTAGGCACGGTAAGATTTGCTGTGACCGTACCTTTCATACAAGTAGTCAAAAGGGTTGGAGGATTCCTTCAGGCATGTTAATCCTAAATTCTTCTTCAAACCCATCATTTTAAGGAACCCCTGCCTTTGCGATTCTCAGGCATTAGCAAACCCGGAGTTTCCCACACTAGACCGGCCAGCCCTCCTATCTCCTCCAGCAAAGGTGTCATTTCAATGCCCCCAAAGCGGAACACGACCCTTTCACAATCCCAAAACAATATGGCAGCTTCTATGATCATGTTATTAGGTTGGATCTCCAGGAGGGATGGTAGATTTCCCAGATATTTTCTGACGAGATTTTGGTCACTAGAGTGTAAATCTTTCCACCAGCTTAGCAATCTCGGGTGAATGTTGGTGACCATGCAGAATCTGGGGACTTCATGCCTCATATTTCTGCAAGGAAAATAAGGTTAGGACCCTACCTCCACCAGACTCGAATATTTAATATCAACAATTAGCATGAAGCATCTAGTTCTCCAAATGAATGCACAGAACATGGTGATGCCCGTTAGGGTTTAGGGAAACCCAATGGACTTTGGACAAGGCTATCTTAAAGGATCATTATGGGGATAACATAACTGATCCGGCTAGGTTTGACCATGATGCATGCACAATTTGAACAGAGTAAGGTTTCTATGGGGTTTTAGACTGGTACCCTTGAGCGGACAACTCAAGGGGGAAGGCTCGAAAATGTCAACTGCACCGCTGATCGACTAGTTTTACCGCGAATATGCATTTCCAAATTTAGGGGGTAATGATATAGGAAGAGTGCAACCACTCATTATAAGCGTTGCTATAGTATTTGTTTGGCACGAGTGGAGTATGATGTTGAGCATGATTATGCAATAATTAAAAGCATGTTGACATATATTTGCATGTTAAGAAAGCGATAAATACAGCAATTCCATAGTTTAAAGCAATAAAGGAAAGAAAACAAAGGAGATATGTTAGTTTTTCTTTTTAAGAAGAAATTAAATGCTTAAAGAAATTAAACATATAATTGCACATAGGGAAAGGTACAAATACACACGAACAATCTGAAATGGTAAAAGCCTAAAAATCCCCAGCAGAGTCGCCATGCTGTCGCACCCCCTTTTTTCTCTTCCCCTTCCATCGGGGAGGAGTACGGGTTTCGACATTCATGGGGTGTAAAGACTCATTTCCTTTTGGGAATTGGGTATTTTGAAGAGTCGCCACCTAACGATTTTTAAGGTGCGTTAGGGCACCTATAGGGTTCAACTATAACTACATTTGATAACCAGAGATAGGGTAAGGGTTTGAAATTATTCCAAGGGGAAGGTGTTAGGCACACCTCCGGATCCACTAGTGTGGTTTCCGGCAAGATAGTTTTTTTGTGAATTTGTGCAATTAGCAAGTAAACAAATAAGGCTCAAATAATAGGGGATTTTAAATTTAAATACACAAATGTTTGAAAAACAATAAAAGCAAGGTTTTGAAAAGAGTTATAATCTAAGCATGCTTGTGAATGAAAAAGGGGTCCTAAGTTTGTTTGTAATATGGATCATATCAATGCAATACCCGGTAATCATTCCTCAAAAGAGGGGGTACGCGTGGTATTAGCGCACCGGTCATCATATCCATATCTACCCTTCCCATCCCGTGAAGGTATTAAAGCGAGGATTGGTCTCGACCTCTATTGCATGTTGTTACCCATCCCATTCCTATCAGTCCCAGAGGAATTTATGACTACTATTCCTATAAGAAGGAGGTTCTAAGCTGACTCTTAGGTTTAAAGGTAAAATGCTAAGGCGACATACAAAACAAGTAGAACTGCATTTAGAGGGGAAACATATAAACAATCAAAAGGCTCATGTATACCTCCGCAAATAATGCATATAAGCAGCATGACTTAAACACAGTTAAGGTCTGAATTTTAAATCCTAAAGCAGGGTTTTTGAGTCAGAACAAGATTCATTATATAACTTAGAAAAGAAGTCCGAATCAAGCATGTCTGCTGGTTGTAGCAGTTGATAATTAGACAGAGGCAGTTCCAGTTTTATTTAAGTAATTACCTAAGGCTTGCCTAGGCGTGAACAGGATTCAGTTGTTATTCAGTATTACTGATAGTTGGAGACTATTGTTATTACCTAAACATGTTGTTCTAGGTGTTCAACACATACAAATTATGGCCAATTAGTTGTGTCAGAGTTCCCTAAGGACCTCAAGGGGTCCCGGGCAGTGCTCACACCCAGATTTGCATAACCAAACAGAATGAGTGCAGTATGGAAGGGCCAACTTTTATGTGTCCAAGTTCAGAGGGAGCTCAAGGGTCCCAAGGCAAGGCTCACAAAAGAGGGGCAGAACCTAGATTCTAAGAATATAGTAGAAGTGCAGAACACATGTTGAAAGGGATTTATTAAAAAAAAAAAAGCTGGACTGATAGTCCATTTTTAAAGCAATTAGTGATAGAGGTGATTGAAATCAGTTCTAAATGAAACTCAAATTCCCAAGATGGGATCACACACAAAATCACAGTCATTCAAAGGGGTCAAGGGGTTTGGGACACACATACATCTGACTATGAACACATAACCCCATTAAGGGTCTTAGGACTAGTTGGACATGCACAGCAATGGCTGATACTGGCATGATCACAGGCTAGTCAGAAAGAGCATAATCACATTGAGGGAATAGGGACTTAGGATAGCAAGTTCGTAGTAAGTGACAAACATAAGGAAGTGCATTAATCTAGAAGGAAAGGGGATATTTCAGCATGCTAGTAATGTAACATGACTACAGAACCACAAGCAGAAGTACACAAGAATGAGGGAAACTTAACAATTAAAGAAGCATATTGTTCTTGAGGCTTGAAAAAATTTACTAGGACATACCAGTAGAGAAAGCAGGGTGCAGAAAGGTAAAATAAGCAGGATTGCACAGTCTAGCTCTGGCTTTCAGCCGGCTAGACAAAGCAGTAGCGCAAGTAATAATAGAGAGGGAAAGAGTTTCGAGTATGTAAGTGTGTGTTTTGAATTCAATTGTTCGTGTGTTCTTGAAAGAAGAGGGGCTAGGGTATTTATAGTTTTGAAAACGAGTGAAGAATAAGGTAACAAGTAAAGTTTCAACTCAGACATGGAAATAACCACAATCAAAATCAATTAATGCAAGTACTTCCATTTAATCAAGGGATTAATGCTCAAACGGATACTAACAGGGCTAATTAAGGAAAGAAATCAGTTTGAGACAAATTGATTCTTTCCATATAAGGGGCAGTAAAAGTATGGAGGTAAATATTCAAGTCTAAGTACAAAATATGCTTAATTTTGGGAAAGGATTCAAGGTAAAAATATCACAATGATGAAAGGAAGGGAATCAATCAATTTAGACAAAAGCGAGTACAAATTAGGGTTTATAAGGGAACCCGTTGCAATCAGTCGTAACACTGAGGAAATCAACATCAATCAACAAAGAATCATGACTTTGCTTTTCAACATATAAATAGGAAGGGATGGACAGACATATTAGACATGCAGTGTCAAACATATTGTCAAAGAGGAGCAAATTAAGCATACAGCAGTAGCGGTAGTAAGTTAGGATTCAGTGGTAAAAGAGACCTATTCGAAGTACGGTAGTGAAGTAGTTCAAGCAGTCACATAGAATCAAAAGTGAAGAAGAACATAGTAACAAGTAAGGGAGTCATGAACGAGTAAAGGTCTCACAGTAACAAGTGAGGAAAACCTTTTAAGAAATTAGGGTTTCAACAATAGTCGAGTTTAAAAGATGGTAAGAACTCAGAATCAGATAAGTCAAACAAGACGAAAAGATTCAAACGCAAAGAACTTAATCGAACCAAACCTGCATATAAAATAAACCAAGAGAGTTTCAGAAGCCCAGGTAGAGCCAAGACTCTTAGGGCTTTTAGCATGATGAACAAAGTAGCAGCAAACATGGACAAACATTTTAAAAATCATAAAAACACACTGAAAATCAGAGAAAAGTTTAGGAAACCCTAGTTAAAAAAATGGAGAGTCATTTTGAAAGAAAAATCGAAGAACCTTCGAGAAGCTCTTAAGAAGTTCGTAATAAGCACAGATCTAAGATAGATCTGAAAGAAAAATCGAACAGCTCTTACAGCTAGGGTTTCAAGGAACCCAGAGAAGTGAGAAAGGCTTTAAAAGATACCGATCTAACCGGAAAAGTCAAGGATCCAACTTGAACAGCCATGGATGGCTGGAGAAAGACCAAAGATCGAAGTCGATCAAGTACTGGACCAGATCTCATCGAGATTTGTCCATGGAATCATGATAATATGTAGCCAGTAGACATAGGAGACGAGTACACGTCTCAAAACGCCATGGGAGACCATGGATTAGGTGGGGATTGAGGTGGATTAGGGTCAAATTAGGTGGCGGCGGCTAGGGTTTATGTGAGGCTGCAGAGAGAATTGAGAGAAGAGGGATTCAAGGGCGGCGTTTGGTGGAAAATGAATTAGGGTAAGGGGTCGTTTAGGTTTATTTTAGGAATGGTGAACGGTGGCCGTTGATCTGAATGATCAACGGTCTGGATTAAAAGGGTAGGTGGGGAATCCGGGTTTGGGTTTATTTAAATTGGGTTGGGGTCGGGTTTAATTTGGGGTTAATTTTAGGCTAAAATTTAAACACAAATGGGCTGTTATTTAAATAGCCAATTTCCCCCTTTTTGAATTATAAAAAATAATAAATAAATTTCGGTGAATAAATTGAAAGCACAAAAATGATTCACAGCATGTAAATAAAAATTTAAAAATACAGGGCTTAATTGTATGAATCTAAAACACAATTAAGTCTTAAAAAGGCTAATATTGTAATTATATGCAATTATCTTTAAAAAATACTAAATAAAATTGTAAAAATATGTAAAAAATTACCTTAGCCATATTTTGGCATAAATATGAAAATCCAATAGATGAATTACCCAAATAATAATTATGGACATAATTATTGGGATTTTATGGATAAAATAAAAGGGAAATATATTAATTTAAAACGTTAAAAATTATGGAAAAATAATATAACGCTTGGACATGCTTATATATGTATATATACGCTATGTTGAAAGAATTTTGCTTACTGAAAATATATAGGGAAAAATTGGGTGTCAACAGCTGCCCCTTTTTACCCAGGAAGGGTGAAAGAGTTTTCGGGTAAAGAAATGATGGCCAATTTTGACCGAGCGAAACGGTTTTGGAAGATTCAGGCCGCACCCCGGCTTCCGAGCTGCCTACATATCCCTGGTATTACAGGAATCAGGTCGTGTGTAGTTCAGTGATTCACCTGCGGAGTGTGCCGATTAAGATATTTAAAAAACGGACGCAATATCTAAGGCTGGGTGAGTGGACGGTTTACGGGAATGGTTAGGTTTGATATGGCTGCGGGCACTGGAGCGCAACACTCCCGCCGGGGTGGCTGTTGCTTGCCGGTTTACCTGCAAATAAGCAATACAAGCACATATTGTGCGCAAATTTAGACATGATGCAAATTTCCGCTGGACCATGAATGCTGTCTATGGACGGTTAAGGATGACGTCCTCAGATGTCCTGGGCCATGAAGCATCTAATAAAGGATTCGCAGGCCATGAAATGATGTTCTCGGGCTATGAGGATGGTGCCTCCGAACCATGACGCCTTTGAATAATGATATGCTAAAGTTTGAAAGAAATCCTCGGGCCATGACATGGTGTTCTCAGGCTATGAAGATGGTGCCTCCGAATGATGACACCTTTGGATGAGTTGGCGATATTTCAGCCCATGAAGGATGCAGTAGCATGTGGCGATCTCTCAGCCGTGCAATGTAGTATGTGGCGATCTTTCAGCCGTGCGATGTGGCGATCTTTCAGCCGTGCGATGTAGCAATGTGGCGATATTTTAGCCGTGCAGATGTAGTATGTGGCGATCTTTCAACCATGCAAATGTAGTATGTGGCGATCTTTTAGCCATGCAAATGTAGTATGTGGCGATCTTTCAGCCATGCAAATGTAGTATGTGGCGATCTTTCAGCCATGCAAATGTAGTATGTGGCGATCTTTGAGCCGTGCAAATGTAATATCTGGCGATCTTTCAGCCGTGCAAATGCAGATGGAGATAGTGTTTAGTCTCGGAAGGCAGAATAGTAGGCTTATGCAAGTTGGAAGGAAGAATGGTAGCCTTATGCAATGCAGATGCATATGGAGGTAGAGCTTAACCTCGGAAGACAGAATAGTACCTTATGTAGGTTGGAAGGCAGAATGGTAGCCTTATGCAATGCAGATGCAATAGAGGTGGAGCTTAACCTCGGAAGGCAGAATGATAGCCTTATGCAAGTTGGAAGGCAGAATAGTAGCCTTATGCAATGCAGACGCAGTTGGAGGTAGAGCTTAACCTCGGAAGGCAGAATGGTAGCCTTATGCAAGAAATAAAATAGCAAATGACAATAGAGTTTTCTTAGCTGATAGCAGATTGCAGCGTTGTTATTACTGGGAGCATTGTGACATACGGGAGATCACTGGTGTGCGGAAGCAAATGTTGGCAAGTGTAACGTTAAGAGAGTCGTATTCTTGGACAATGTTTGTTCCATGAGCGTGTACTATGTTTTAATGATTTCGCAATCCTAGTGCCTACATCCAAAGAAACATCGTGAGTTTTGTAAAGGGGGAAAGGTTAGTTTGTATCCCCGGTGGCTTTGCTTGACTTTCTCGGCTTTGATCTGGTGATACTGTCTGTATCATTGGGGTAGTGTTGCTAAACAAAGCAGTTTCGATAATAAACATGCATGATTTTGTAAAAGTATGACATAAATGTATAATTAAACCAGCTTTTAGATGAACCGACGAATGTGACATGGTTCGAGACATTGCAACCTCTCTTGCTACAGAGTTTTGAGAGTCCTCCTCAAAATTCTGCCCTAGTTTGATGAGTTGATACTTCTGACTGTTGCTCGTGTGGCGATCGGCTGCAATTGCTTCAGAATTTAGAGGGTCTTCCTCAAAATTCTGCCCCAGTTTCCAATTTCGGGGGAAAATGAAAATTTTATTGAATTATGACCAAACCCATAGGGCTGCCTACGCATGCCCCTCTTAAACGGAAATCAGGTCAGGCGTATTTCAATTTACATCATTTGAGGAAAGCATAAAGTTTACACATAGTAATGCTTGACTGCATTTGAATTGATCGGCTTTGTCCAGACTTCTCCGTCCATTTCTGCAAGTATGAGGGTTGCTCCTGTCAGAACCCGGTGAACCATGTATGGACCCTGCCAGTTGGAAGAGAACTTCCCTTTGGCTTCATCTTGATGCGGAAAAATTTACTTGAACACCAGCTGCCCCGATGTGAACTGTCTTGGCCTGACTCTTTTGTTGAAGGCTCTGGACGTTCTGTTCTGATAAAGTTGACCATGGAAAACTGCGTTCATTCTCTTTCCGTCTATAAGGGCTAGTTGCTCATAACGACTTTTTACCCATTCTGCATCGTCGAGCTCAGCTTCTTGTATGATCTTTAGGGAAGGAATTTCTACCTCAGCAGGAATGACAACCTCTGTACCATAAACCAGCATATAGGGGGTTGCTCCGGTCGATGTGCGGACTGTGGTGCGATATCCCAATAGAGCAAATGATAATTTCTCGTGCCATTGTTTATGCTTTTCTACCATTTTCCTCAATATCTTCTTGATGTTCTTGTTGGCAGCTTCTACAGCTCCATTCATTTGCGGCCTGTAGGCTGTGGAATTCTTGTGTCTGATCTTGAAAGTTTCACACATAGCTTTCATCAAGTCGCTATTGAGGTTGGAGCCGTTATCAATAATGATTGACTCTGGAACCCAAATCGACAAACAATGCGGTCGCGGACAAAGTCTACCACAACTTTCTCAGTTACCGCTCTGTAAGATGCTGCTTCGACCCATTTTGTGAAATAGTCTATAGCTACCAGGATAAACCTGTGTCCGTTGGAAGCGGCAAGCTCGATTGGTCCAATAACGTCCATTCCCCAGGCGGCGAATGGCCATGTTGAGCTTGTTGTGTGGAGCTCGATCGGAGGTACCTTTATCATATCTGCATGTATTTGACAGCGGTGGCATTTCCGGACATACTGGATGTAGTCTGTCTCCATAGTCATCCAGAAGTAGCCAGCCCGGGGTATCTTCTTTGCTAAGACAAAACCGTTCATATGTGGACCGCAGGTCCCAGCATGAATTTCCTCTAGTAGCTTGGATGATTCCTTTGCGTCGACACATCTTAATAGTCCCAAATCAGGAGTCCTCCTATACAGGATTCCTCTGCTGTGAAAGAAGTTGTTGGACAATCTCCGAAGTGTGCGTTTCTGAGTAGGATTCGCAGGCTCTAGGTACTCTCCATTTGCCAAGTATTCCTTGATATCATGAAACAAAGGCTTTCCGTCCGCTTCAACATGGGCACAGTAAGCTGGCTGATTATGGATTTTCACTGGAATGGGATCAATGAAATTCTTGTCTGGATGCTGTATCATAGATGATAGGGTAGCAAATGCATCGGCGAACTCATTCTGGATTATGGGAACATGTTGGAACTCCGTCTTCGTGAACCATTTCCTCACTTCCTGTACATGATGCAGATACAAGAGTATCTTGGAGTTCTTGGTTGCCCATTCTTCTCGTACCTAATGTATAAGTAAGTCCGAATCTCCAATTACTAGCAACTCTTGAACGTTCAAGTCAATGGTTATTTTGAGTCCTAAGATGCAAGCTTCATACTCGGCCATATTGTTGGTGCAGGGAAACCTGAGCTTTGCGGACACTGGATAATGCTGATCGGTTTCTGATATCAAGACTGCTCCTATGCCAACTCCTTTGAAGTTTGCTGCTCCATCGAAGAACATTCTCCAACCATCATAGGATTCTACAATGTCTTCTCCTATGAATGATACCTCTTCATCAGGAAAATACGTTTTCAGGGGTTCGTATTCTCCATCCACGGGATTCTCAGCGAGGTGGTCTGCCAGTGCTTGTCCCTTGACCGCTTTCTGAGTTATGTAAACAATGTCAAACTCACTCCACAAGATCTGCCACTTGGCCAGCTTGCCAGTGGGCATGGGCTTCTGAAAGATGTAATTCAAAGGATCCATTCTTGATATGAGATATGTAGTATAGGCGCAGAAGTAATGTCTCAGCTTCTGAGCCACCCAAGTCAAACCACAATAGGCGCGTTCCAATAGAGAATACCAAGCCTCGTACGGGTTGAACTTCTTGCAAAGATAATAGATGGCTTGTTCCTTTCTCCCTGTTTCATCATGTTGCCCCAGGCGCAGCCGAAAGCTCCGTCTAACACTGCAAGGTAGAGTAATAAGGGTCTCTCTGGCTCGGGCGGAACTAAGACTGGTGGTGTTGACAGGTACTCCATGATTCTGTCGAAGGCCTTTTGGCAGTCATCGGTCCATTTGGTAGCGGCGTCCTTCTTTAACATCTTAAAGATTGGCTCACAGATAACTATAGACTGTGCTATGAATCGGCTGATGTAGTTCAGCCTTCCCAAGAAACTCATCACATCTTTCTTGTTCTTTGGCGGTGGTAATTCTTGAATGGCTTTGACCTTCGATGGATCTAGTTCTATTCCTCGGCGGCTCACAATAAACCCCAGCAACTTCCCAGCAGGAACCCCAAATGCACACTTTGCGGGTTTAGTTTCAGGTTGTACCTCCGCAGTCTATTGAAAAACTTCCTCAGATCTTCTATGTGGTTAGTGGCCTTCTTGGATTTGATAATAACATCATCCACATATACCTCTATCTCCTTGTGTATCATATCATGGAAAATGGTAGTCATGGCTCTCATGTAGGTGTCCCCTACATTCTTCAAGCCAAATGGCATCATCTTGTAACAGTACATTCCCCACGGTGTAATGAAAGCCGTTTTCTCAGTGTTTTCTTCATCCATCCAGATCTGATGATAACCAGCGAAACAATCTACAAATGCTGCAGCTCATGCTTGGTGCAATTATCAATCAGGATATGGATATTCGGCAAAGGGAAGTCATCTTTTGGACTAGCCCGATTGAGATCCCGGCAGTCGACATAGACTCGGACCTTCCGTCTTTCTTTGGTACTGGCACGATATTGGCTAACCATGTCGGGTACTCAACCACCCTGAGAACCTTAGCTTTGATCTGCTTGGTGACTTCTTCCTTGATTTTCAGACACATATCAAGCTTGATCTTTCTAAGCTTTTGCTTTACGGATGGACCCGTTGGAACGGTTGGCAGTTTGTGAGCTACAATAGACGTACTCAGACCAGTCATGTGATCATACGACCAGGCGAATATGTCCTCATACTCTTTTAGAAATTCTGTGTATTCTTTCTTCTCCGATGGCGATAGGTGAATGCTGATTCGTGTTTCCTTGACATTTTCTGCATCTCCCAGGTTGACAATTTCGGTTTCGTCCAGGTTGGAGTTAGGTCTGTTCTCAAAGTCCTCATCATCTTTGACAATCTTATCAGGTATGTCATCTTCCTCTAAATCAATATCCGTTTGTTGCGTTGTCTCATTGCATGTCACAGTCATTGGTTCATCAAGATAAGTAATAGTAATGCTGTATAAGTAAAGTAAGGAGGAAAAAGATAGAAATAAATATTAATTAATAAGAAAAATCAAACATGCTTTTGATAAATTGAATAATTGTTTTGAATATTGAAGATCTTATTAGGGAAATTGGAAAATGCGAAAAGAAAATCATTTAGTAAAAACAATGGACAATGCTTGTTTTAGCCATGCTACCCCGAGGCTCGTCGGGCTCTGGTTGTCCTGATGGTCCAGTTATTGGGGCGTGCCCCTCTACTCACAGCCTATATGGAAGGGCCTTCCTCCCCCTCCTCCTTGAGAATAACACAACAGTCCATGTCATTGTCCTCTAGAACAAGTTCTTCACCGCTGCCAGTGCCTCTTCCTCATCAGACCCATAAACAATGTCGGCCTGTTGGAAAGCCTGCTCCAGACGCGGTATTGGCTGCTCCAGTGGGTAGTAAGGACTGCGCCATGGTGGCGACCAATTGTTGAATTCTTCCCAGGTGTAATCATTTTCCAAACCGAAGGTAGTGCCATGTTTCTTGAGCTTTATGGGCTTAGCGAATCCTTGGAGGTTCTTGCCGAGTCCCTTGCCAGGCTCGTACCCATTCCAATTTAGTATACTCTCAATTTTGTTATCCCACCATTTGTCTTTGTTGACAGCATTGACCCGTTCGATGTGATGGTAAGTTTCTCCGCCTAGTTTCCTTCTTCCCTCGATTGCTGGAATGGTCTGGCGATAGTATATAGGGTTGCTATCATCGCCGTGAATAATCACCTCCTGGTGATTCCATTCGAATTTCACTGCCTGATGCAGTGTTGATGCTACGACCCCAACAGCGTGAATCCATGGACGTCCCAGTAGCAAGTTGTAAGACGCTGGCACATCTATTACTTGGAAATCGACATCAAACTAGGTCGGTCCCATCTGCAAGCATAGAATAATCTCACCAATGGTAGACCTCTGGGAACCATCAAAAGCTTTCACGTAGATTGCTCCATCATTTATCTCGTGCAACCCTTTTACGCAACTTCTTGAGCGTCACCAACGGACATATGTTAAGGCTCGAAACCCCATCAATCAAGATACTGGTGATGAAATAGTCCTCGCATTACACAGTGATGTGCAGTGCCTTGTTGTGCCCTAGCCCCTCAGATGGCAGCTCATCCTCATGAAAGGTGATCTTATGGCTCCCCAGCACTTGTCCTACAATGTTAGCCATTTCCCTGCTAGTAATGTTGCTTGGTACATATGCTTCACTCTGCACCATTAGCAGCCCATTCTTGTGCGCCTCGGAATTTTGCAGCAAATAGAGAATGGAGATTTGTGCTGGCGTCTTGTTTAACTGGTCGATGACTGAATACTCCTTGGCCTGTATTTTTCTCCAAAGGTCATCTGGTCCTGTCTCAATGATGGGTGGCCAGTTGGAGGCCTGCTTGCTTGACTCAGCCAGATGTTCAGGGGTATAGACTCTACCAGTTCTTGTCATACCCTGCGCTGCGACAGTCTCTTCAAACCTGACCTTTCCTTTCCTCCTAGCCTCGGCTGTATAGTCCCAGGGTACAACTTTTGTACGGAATGGTGTCATGGTCGACATTGCCACTGGGATAGGCGCGACTATCCTTACGTTAAATAGAACATGTGCCTCGGGCGGCAGGACTGCAACCTCGAATGGTGCGAGTGCATTCGCTGAGACGCGAGTTCAACCTCAACTGGTGCCGGTGCCTTTGCGGATGGCGCTGCTTCAAACTCAAGTGGTATGGACATATTCACTTCAGCATCCTCAGACGGTTGGATCTGGACTATAATCGGATTGAGAGTAACTGCTGGTTTCATTGGCTCGTCGCCTTCTGCGATCAACCTGGTGGATCCTTCGGGATCCCAGTCGTCCTCTACTTCAATCATGTGGACACCCCCACCCTTATGGTTCGGCAGATGGTTGTTGCAGATGTTTGGAGTGGCTTCCTTTGCCACAATGACTTTGTTATCAATCAAAGACTGTATCTTGTCTTTTAAGGAGCGGCATTCATCAATGGTGTGTCCTTTCATGCCGGTGTGGTATGCACAAGACTTGTTTGGGTTAACCCATTGAGAAGGATTCTCAGGGGTTGCAGCAGGGATGGGGGGTGACATAACCAACAGCTTTGTGTCTCTCATACAACTGGTCAATAGGTTCGATGATGGTTGTACATTGTTTTGGAGGTTTGCGATCAAAATTAGGTCGAGGTCTAGGGAAGTTTTGGCATGTAAGAGGTGACTAATAGTGGGACGGTTGAACATTATAGGTTTGGTAGACATGAGCGGGTTGTGAGTATCTAGGTGAAGTAGGTTGATATGTAGGAGGTGGAGGTGACTGATAAGTTGGTGGTGGAGCTTGGTATGAGGGTGAAGCTTCTTGGTAATTTGGGGTGGGCTGATATGTGAGTGGAGGTGTTTGGTAAGTTTAGTATTTGAGGGGAGACTTAGTCCTTTGTGCAACCATCACGGCTCCTACGTCCCTTTTCTTGGACACACCACCAGACTGTAAGGCCTTATTTGTAGCTTTCAAGGCCTCAAAGTTTGTACCCGTACCGCTTTTGATACATTCTTCAATTCTTTCGCCCAGTTTGATAATGTCGGCAAACTTATGGTTCTCAATCAGCATCAACCGTTCATAGTATTGCGGGTCCTGAGCCCGGACAAAGAACTTGTTCATATGTTCTTCTTCTAAGGCGGGTCTGACCTTTGCAGCTTCGGACCTCCAGCGGGTAGCATACTCGCGAAATGTTTCTGTGGGATTCTTCTTCAGATTCTGGATATAGAACACGTCTAGCGCATTCTCTGTATTAAACCTGAATCTATCCATAAAGTCAGATGCCATACCTACCCAGCTCAACCACTTCTTGGGATCTTGGCTGATGTACCAAGATAGCGCATCTCCTTTCAGACTCCTCATGAACAGTTTCATGCGGATCCTTTCATATTTTCCTACTCCGACCAGTTTATCGCAGTATGTCCTTAGATGGACCCTTGGATCACCTCTACCATCAAACATTTTGAACTTAGGAGGTTTGTACCCCTCAGGCAGTTCGACATCAGATTGTATGTAGAGGTCCTCATAGTTCAACCCTTCGATCCCTGTGCTTCTTTCGATGCCCTGAATTCGGCTGGTTAGTTTCTTAAGGTCCTCGGCCAAGTTTCTAATGAGCAGATCCTTTACATCAGACTCAGGTGTGCAAGATACAGGTTGGGTGGAGTGTGGCATGTTCTCCACGTACATGGGATTGTTATGGTGGCCTGGCATATGGGCGTGGAAATGGTCATTTGCAGAGTTTTGAGGTTTTGGGATGAGTAGTGGATCATTGTTTGGGGTGTGGCAAGTGTTGCATTGGTTGTTTGGCAGAACAATGGGATGATTTTGCTGTTTTGGGGTATTTTGAGGAGGTGTGGGGTTTTGAACATTGGGGAAGTTGGCGTCCGGGGTGATGAGGGAGAATGATAGGTTGGCCAGATTCCGAACCTGATTGAGCTCTTCCTGAAACTTCAACAATTTCTGTTCAAGTTGTGACACATTTTCATCGGGAACTCGAATACCATGGCCATCAGTGGCCTCTGCTGTTGCGTTCTCTTTTCTGATGTTGTTCAAATCTTCCATCTTTCTTTTGTTCTTGTTCTTAACAGGACTAAGAGGAGGAGTGGGTGGAGGGCCCCTGGATCTCGTGGAATAAGATGATGTTGCCAGAGTGCACAAACTAACCTTTGGGGAGGGGAATAACAAAACAGAAATAAAACAAAAAAGGTAACAAGGTTAGTGAGGGTCATAAAAAGTATTGTAATATTTAAACACGTAGTGCAGGAATGTAAAGCGTGTCCTAATTTTGGAACCTCGTTGTGCCTGAGGTGGGCCTAGCGACAAGTTGATTTGGAGAACTTGGAATGCTAAATGCCTCATTTTATTTATAAAAAGTATGACGAATCTCAAATCGACGCTAAATAAACAGGAAATAAAAGTTACTAATGGCCATTGCCCTTGTTACATTTTAAAATGAAAAAGATAAACTCCTATCTACGCGGTCCCAGAAGGACCTTCCCCAGATTCGGCATCCTTGGCTCCGTCGAACAGCTTCCCCAACTCGCGAAGTCCTAGCAACAGGTACGCTCTGGGTAGATGTCCGCCTTCGGCCCCTTCAGCATTTTGACAATCTTCGACCCTCTTGAGAAATTTCCTCTCCAGTTCTACTATGCCTTGCTCCAAGTATCCTAGCCGTTTATTGGCACTGATAGCCATGTCCTTCCATTCCTCAATCAGCTTCTAGTTGGACTCTTGTATCTCGCGGTGTTTGCTCTCGCACTCACGGATCCTTTTACGCAGCTGGTTGTACTTGACTCGCACCTCGGCCTTTTCATCTATAATCCGGTGCCCTCAAGCAAACCCTGGTTAGCCCAGACCATCATGATTGTCCTCCAACCAACCTGATTAGAAAGGAGCGCAACCAGCATGATACCTGTCTGGCTCGATGGTATCTCTCCCCATTATGATCTTGCAGTGCCACATATGCTGGTCTTGGCACTTGTAAGGACTATCATCATTTTGGAAGTCAGCTCGAAAATGGCTCATCTTGTCGACCCTGGGTAAAACTTGCTTCCTACCAGCTTGCCTCATAACTCGAAGAGGGACGTAAGGGTATGTTCCTCTCAGACCAATCAGTATCAGGAAAGGTTCATCTCTGGATCGGGCGATGAATTCCCCGGTCGGAAACCACTCGAACATCCATTGAACCTGTTCTTCAGTCAGATTATCAAATAGCTCAACCCATCCTTTGCATTCTCCGGCTGAGCGAACATATCGGGGATGTAATTCATTTGCTTTGGATGATGGAAAGCGATGTGATCATCCGAGTCCCTTCGCTGAATCTCTTGTCGGTATTCGCCTTTTGGAGATGTTCCATGAGCCAGAGTTGAAGTAATAAATCGCAGCCTTCGAAGTGTTTTGCTCCTCGTTGACACTTTTCCAAGGGTCGGTATATGTCTGCAACGATCATGGGCACGATGCTAAATGGCTACCCACCAATCCCCTCCATTAGGGTCTTAGTTACCATAACCAGCATGGTATGGATTCTACCTTTCTTCATCGGAAACACAATCAGACCCAGGAAGCAAAATATGAAGACGAAAACCCTGCGATGGACGTGTCCCAAGGATGTGATGGCAAACTCTCCAGAGTGGGCACGGTAAGATTTGCTGTGACCGTACCTTTCATCAAGTAGTCAAAAGGGATGTATGATTCTTTCAGGCAGGTTAATTCTGGATTATTCTTCAAACCCATCATTTTAAGGAAGCCCCTGCCTTTGCGATTCTCAGGCATTAGCAAACCCGGAGTTTCCCATACTAGACCGGCTAGTCCTCCTATCTCCTCCAGCAAAGGTGTCATTTCAATGCCCCTAAAGCGGAACACGGCCCTTTCACAATCCCAAAACAATGTGGCAGCTTCTATGATCATGTTATTAGGTTAGATCTCTAGGAGGGATGGTAGATTTCCCAGATATTTTCTGACGAGATTTTGATCACTAGAGTGTAAATCTTTCCACCAGCTTAGCAATCTCGAGTGGACGTTGGTGACCATGCCGAATCTAGGGACTTCATGCCTCATATTTCTGCAAGGCAAATAATGTTAGGCCCCTACCCCTACTAGAGTCGACTATTTAATATCAACAATTAGCATGAAGCATCTAGTTCTCAAAATGAATGTACAGAACATGGTGACGCCCGTTAGGGTATAGGGAAACCCAATGGACTTTGGACAAGGCTATCTTAAAGGATCATTATGGGGACAACATAACTGATCCGGCTAGGTTTGACCATGATGCATGCGAAATTTGAACAGAGTAAGGTTTCTATGAGGCTTTCGACTGGTACCCTTGAGCGGACAACTCAAGGGGGAAGGCTCGGAACTGTCGACTGCACCGCTGATCGACTAGTTTTACCACAAATATGTCTTTCCGAATTTAGGGGGTAATGATATAGGAAGAGCGCAACCACTCATTATAAGCGTTGCTATAGTATTTGTTTGACACGAGTAGAGTATGATGTTGAGCATGATTATGCAATAATAAAAAGCATGTTGACAGATATTGAATGCTAAGAAAGTGATAAATACAACAGTTTCATAATTTAAGGCAAT
The DNA here is from genome assembly GCF_001879085.1 of Nicotiana attenuata. Lineage (NCBI taxonomy): Eukaryota > Viridiplantae > Streptophyta > Magnoliopsida > Solanales > Solanaceae > Nicotiana > Nicotiana attenuata. The sequence goes on from NW_017670327.1 coordinate 743,964, forward strand.
AAAGGAAAGAAAACAAAGGAGATATGTCAGTTTTGCTTTTGAAGAAGAAATTGAATGCTTGAAAAAATTAAACAAGTAATTGCACATAAAGGGAGGGTACAAATTCACAAGAACAATCTAACAAGGTAAAAGCCTAAAAAGAATCCCCAATAGAGTCGCCATGCTGTCGCGCCCTTCTTCCCCTTCCATCGGAGAGGAATACGGGTTTCGACATTCATGGGGTGTAAAGACTCATTTCCTTTTGGAAATTGGGTATTTTGAAGAGTCGCCACCTAACGATTTTTAAGGTGCGTTAGGGCACCTATAGGGTTCAACTACAACTACATTTGATAACCAGAGATAGGGTAAGGGCTTGAAATTATCCCGAGGGGAAGGTGTTAGGCACCCCTCAGGATCCACTAGTGTGGTTCCCTGCTAGATAGTTTTTTGTGAATTTGTGCAATTAGAAAGTAAACAAATAAGGCTCAAATAATAGGGGGTTTTAAGTTTAAATACACAAGTGTTTGAAAAACAAATAAAAGCAAGGTTTTGAAAAGAGTTATAATCTAAGCATGCTTCTGAATGAAAAAAAGGGTCCTAAGTTTGTTTGTAATATGGATCACATAAATGCAATAACCGGTAATCACTCCTCAAAAGAGGGGCTACACGTGGTATTAGCGCACCGGTCATCATATCCATATCTGTCCTCCCCACCCCATGAAGTTATTAAAGCGAGGATTGGTCTCGACCTCTATTGCATGCTGTTACCCATCCCATTCCTATCAGTACCGGAGGAATTTAGTGATGTTCTTAACGTCAATACCACACAAGAGGGGGGAGGGGGTTGATTTGTGTAGTACCCAATTTTCGCTTTAGAAGAACCTGGTTCTTCTAGGTGTACTTACTACTACTATTTGCGGAATTAAGAGTGCATAAAATAAAGAACACAAAGATTTTTACGTGGAAAACACCTGGCTCAAAGGGTGAAAAAACCACGACCTACTACTCAGTAGGATTTTCCCAAACTTCCACTAAAATCACTGAGCCAAAACAACATTTACAAAACTCTTGTAAACCTAAGGATTAAACTCTAATCCTAGTGTAGCACACAGCCTCAACTGTTGCGACACCTTCAAGTTAACTCTAACTTGAATACTCAAAGTACCTAACACATTTGCTTCTATGAAAGCTGGAAAGGTACAATTTTAAAACACCTACTACAATTGAACTAAAATAAAAGAAAGACACAATGGAATTGGTTCTTCTATCTTGTCCAAGTAGCTTCAGGAATGCACACTTGAATCTCACATAAATTGCTTGCAAAATTGCCTCGCTCTTTTGCTCTCAATTTAGTTTAACTTCTGCGTTTGTGCAATACCTGTAAAAGAGAACAATCACTGTTATATAATGAGTTAGTAATCAGAGTTTGATTGAGACACAATTGCTGATCTTCCATCGAAATTGAGTCCTTGAACAATACAAACTCCAACCCTATCCTTTATCTGGATTGTGTCCTCTTCTCATGAGAAGACTTTCTCTCCTCATCTAATATGCAACCTTTTCGATTAGTTCAGGAGATATTGCTGCTTGATCACTAACACTTATCTCCTTCACGTGTATCTCACATGTATAGGTTGATAGATACTGTGCCTCACATGATGGACCTGGTCCATGACTGAGTTCATTTGTCATTCTTCAAAACTTCACCTGAACTTGGACCAAAAAATTCCCCCTTTTTGATGATGACAAACTCTGTGCTTTTATGGATCAAAATCTGTAAGAACTCAGCTTAACCATAGCTTAACCATCAACACTTAACTTAGAATTTTAACTTATTATCAAGGACCAGGTTTAATTAGGTTATAAATATCACATTATATCACATTATTCAGAATAAAGATTAAAGCACAATATCTCTTCCCCCTTTTGGCATCATTGAAAAGTTGCATACATTGTGAATCCCAGAATTTAGTAATTACTCATGGCCACTTGGGCAACTGCAAGTGAAAACATGGATTAAATCATCAATAATCAACAAACACATTCAAATAGTAAGAACAAAATCTTCATAGAACAAGAGAAACAGCAGTTGTCATTGATAAGATATCTTTCCACCTACAAACCACAAAAAGAAAGAAAAAACTTCCAAACATGAGCAAAAATAGAAAAAGCCCCTAATCTGGGTCACTGGGGGGTAGTAGACTGGTTCAGAAGGCAACAACTGGAGGACCTAAGGCTTGGAAGAACTAGAGGGCTGGGTTTGGAGAAGGTTGAGCATATTCTGAAGCATCCCATCACTTTTCTCCTTTTCTTTTGCTAGCTCAACTCTAAGGCCATCTCTTTCAGCTTCCAATTCAGCAACACGAGCCTGAAGCCTAGCAATTTCAGCATCCTTAGTTCCACACTCTTGAACCAAAGTCCTAACCTTGCTGTTCACAGGTGTCTTCAGAAATGAACCAGGTTCAACTGGGATGGCATTGATAGGATAGTCAGAAGCCAATAAGGTCTTAATACCAAACTGCTCCTTGCTTGATGCCATCTCCCATTTCTTCAAAGGCACCCTTAGCCTGTCCAGCACAGTAGTCAGTATGAACCCATATGGAGTTGCATGTGCCTTGGAGCCATTAATGACCTGTCCAGTAATTTGACAATAAACGCAGGCCAATTTATCTGCATTCCTCTCACAAGGCACTCCATAAGAACTAGGTCCATGTAGTTGGCAGTGTGCCTCCTCTCCTGTCTAGGCAACAGGCACTTGTTAACAAATTCAAACAAGACCTTGTGCTCAGGTCTCATCTCACTTTTCTGCACAAACCTGGCTTCAGGTACATCTTCAGCAGTTGCAGCATCACAAAAATTTCTAGTAATTTGAAGAGCAGCGGGAAGAGATTCCAGACATGGCCACCTTTGCCTTGTATAATCATCATACCCTTCACTAGGTATGCCTAGAATCTCACCCAGTTTGACTGCATCAAACTCCACTTTTACTCCTCTCACCAGGCTGGAGACTACCCCATTTTTCACAGTGGCATTTGCCATAAACTCAATTAGTTCATTCCTGGCCAGCCTGCCATCAAATTCAAGGACCATGTTTCCACCCTTGTGCAGTAAGAGCATCTACCAACCTCCTCATTCCTGGTTCATCCAGGTCTTTCAGCAGCCTTCCTTTCAAAAGATTTCAAAGATGTCAAACCTATCTTGTTCTTTCTCAGATTCTTCTTCTTCTCCACCACTCCACTCTTCATCTTCTTCAACAATTTTCTTTTATTTACCCTTCATAGCAGACCTAGTTCTTTTGGATAAAGAAGATTCAACAGGTACAGGTAGAGAGGAAGACTTCTTGGAAGAAGTCTTGGAACTTTTTGGTTTGGGTGTTGGAACCTCTTCAGTTATTCCTCTTTCTTGATGGACCAGTTCCATCTCCTCTTCTTCTTCTTCCGCAACCTCGAAACTCTCCACAACCTTTGCTTTTCCCTTCTCCCACTTTTTCTTCCTGCTCTCTTCCAGAGCTTTCTGTAATTCTGCTTCACTTTGTTTGACCCTGCTCCTGGTAGCTCTTCCCTTAGGTACTGAAGGTACAGTAGGTTTTGAGGATGACATTTTGCTTTTCTTTGTTGGCTTGGAAGCAGTTGGAGCCTTTTGTGTGGAAGCTTTATGCTTCTTTGGATCATAACTGGCCCCAACCTTCTTCAGAAGATCAGCCAGAGTCTCCTCAGCAGATGAAACAGGTTCATCTTGTTGCTTGCTTAAATTAACAAGCCCTTCAGCCGCCTCCCCAGAACCACTTCCCCCCTGCCTTGTTGCCACCTTCTTCAACACCTCCACAGATAGCCAATACCTTTTCTTTCTTATTTCCCCTCACATCACCACTGACTCCCTTTCTCTCTTTTTCTTTCTTTTTACCTCCTCTTCTACTAGAATCAGCCCCCTTTACATCTTTAACAGGACCAACCAAGACAAACCTATTTTCTACACTTTCAACAACATCAGAGAATACCAAGCAAGAATTTACCTCACCAGGAGTTTCTTGAATATTTTCAGTGTCAGATGACCCATGTCCTTCTCCTTCGTTGGCAGAAATAAAATCATCAGACTCAGAGCTTGAGTCAGATTCTTGAGCATGACTTTCCTTCCTCTGACTAGCCTTCAATTTCTCACTTAAAGCTCCAGAGGCTACAGTTTTTCTAGACAGCATTTTCTGCCTGTGAAACCTAGGTTTTGGGTTTTCAATAGGATGAGTAGATGAGGATGTGTTAGAGGGAGATGCTGGTGGGGGAGTGCCAGGATTATCTTGGGGTTTAGACATGGTTCTTCGACTATGGAGGAGTTTTGGGAATTTTTGAGAAGAAAGAAGATTTGGGATTTCTGGACAAGAAGAGGGCGATCAGAACTGGAGAAGAGTTTTGACGGTTATGGACTAATGAAGGAGGGGTGTGGTGTATTTAAAGGTGATTAGACTTAAATGCAGTAACGACAGCTTTTCAGAGGTCAAGTAGAAGTCTAATCAAGGTGTAATTTCGGTCTCTTAGTGATTATTAGGCCTTGCTAGATATTAGGCAAAAATCCCGGTTTTTAGAGTTCTAGGAGAACGAAACTGGTTCAATGCTCAACGGATAGAATTTCTGGGAATTTGATGAATGTCGGACTTCTGCTCATGATTGGAAAATAATTTTTCTAATTGTGCAGAGTATAGAAAACATACCTGAGCTTTTCATATGAACACATACTGATGAACCAGGTTCTTCATTTAGAACTCTCTTGAACATGCCTCAAATGCCAAAATAGAAGAAACTTTGTAAGATATCAGTGAATCATATGTATACACATGTCACAGGAGTATACTAATTAAAGTATGAAACTGAGTAAGAATTGATCTAGATATTTACACAAAGTTAGAACTCCTAGCCAAAAAAAATAATTTTTTTTTTCAATTTTTTTTTCATTGTGCATTCTGAACTGGACCTATAGGTGATCATAATCATCCCTAATTCCAACCTGTTCCTCTCAAAGTTTTCTCTACTCAGTGCTTTAGTGAAAATATCAGGTATTTGTTGATCAGTGGCACAGAATTCTATTGAAATCAATCCTTTCTCATAGTTATCTCTTAAGAAGTGGTGTCTAACATCTATGTGCTTAGTCCTCTTATGATGAACATGGTTCTTTGTCATACTTATAGCACTAGTGTTATCACAGAATATTGGAATACATCCCACTTCAATTCCAAAATCTACCAGCTGTTGTTTGATCCATAGCAGTTGAGCACAATAAGAAGCAGCAACAACATATTCAACTTCAGTAGTAGATAGGGCCACAGAATTTTGCTTTTTGGTAGCCCATGACACAAGGCATGAACCAAGGAAGTGTGCCATACCTGAGGTGCTTTTCCTGTCCACTAAGAACCCTGCATAATCAGCATCCGCATATCCTACTAGATCAAAATTACTACCTTTAGGATACCAAAGGCANCAGCCTCTTTTAATTTTAAACTCTGCCGCTCCCATTCTTGCTTTGACTCCCTAAAGTTCACTCTGTTTTTATTAAAACTCCCGCTCTATCTGGAAACAAATCTTGAAATTGTGCATCTATTTACTCTCACTGATTTTCTGATTCTTGTTCTATTATGTTTTCAAACTACTGGGTTACCATTCTCTGCCCAGAATCGTGTTGTTTTGAATACTTGTCCTACATCTCGTTAAGATACTGTCACTACTTTATTTTCAAAAACCATGCTTTAACGGTTCTTTTACTAACTCAACTGCTGTTACCTATTCTTTTTTTAAACTCCCATCTTTGAGACCTTAAATGTGTTTGAGACGTGCTAATTACGTGTTCACTTGTGGAGGGATCTGTGAGCCTTTATTTGTCTTTGTATGTTCCCTTATGTGCGGTCCTATTTGTTATGTATGTTGCTTAGCATTTTATCCTTTAAACCTAAGGGTTCAGCCTAGTCCTTACCTTGTAGGAATAGTGGTCCTAAATACCCTCCAGGACTTATAGGACAGGACGGGACGGGTAATAGCACGCAATAAGCATTCGTGACCAACCCACGCATTTTAAATAACCTTTACGGGGTGGGAAGGGTAGAATATGGAAATGATGACCGATGCGCTAATATCTCATGTAGCCTCTCTTCTGAGGACTGATTAATGGATATTGCATTGAGGTGATCCATATTAATCATAAACCTAGGACCCCTTTCCTTTACTTTTCTTTTTTTTATCTGCTTTCTTTAGAAATTGTTTAAATCTTTCATAAATTTCTGCCCTCTTTACTTTTCCTCGCAGTTTCAACTTATTTGCAATGTTATATGCAAACCTCTTCTATTTGAGCCCTTTAATTGCTTAGTTGAATATGTGAAGTCACAATCATAACATGACCGGGAACCACACTAGTGGATCTTGAGGGATGCCTAACACCTTCCCCTCGAGATAATTTCTAGCCCTTACCCAAACTCTGGTTCTTCAAACTCAAACACTTTTAGTGTCCTAATGCACTTTAATCATTAGGTGGCGACTCTTCAATTCCAAAAACCCAATTCCCAAAAGGGAAGAGAGTTGTCCTCCCAAATGTCGTAAACCCGATTTTGCCTTAGAAAAAGGGGGCATCGACATTGATCAACTGATGAACCAGGTTCATCAACATCTAATTTAGTGGCAGTTGCAATGGGTGTGTCTATTTCTTTAGATTCCTCCATTTTAAACTTTTTGATTAGCTCTTTTGTATACTTCTACTGATGGATCATGGTTCCATTTGGACTTTGTTTGATCTATAAGCCTAAGAAGAAATTAAGCTCACCCATCATGCTCATTTCAAACTCACTCCCCATTAATTTTGCAAAGTCCTTACTTAGCTTGTTAGTGGTGGCCCCAAAGATTATGTCATCAACATATATTTGTACAACAAGGAGATCCTTACCTTTTTCCCTTAAGAATAAGGTACTATCAATTTTACCTCTCTTGTAACCATGCTCCAGCAGGAATTTTGACAGTCGTTCATACCATGCTCTTGGGGCCTGCTTGAGCCCATAGAGAGCCTTGTCTAACTTGTACACATGCTCAGGACATTCCTTGCTCTCAAACCTTGGCATTATTTTTATTTCGTTTTTTTTTATTGGAGTAGTGTGACTATGTTACTATTGACAGATTTCAATGCCATAAAACGTATCGGTTGTTTCACAAACACTTCTTCTTTCAGGTAGCCATTTAGGAAGGCACTTTTGACATCCATCTTATGAAGAGTAAATTCCATATGTGCTGCAAAGGCTATGAGAAGTCTGATTGCCTCTAGTCTTGCAACTGGAGCAAAAGTCTCATCATAGTCTATGCCCTCCTCCTGGCTGTAACCTTGGACCACCAATCTTGCCTTGTTTCTTGTAGCTGTTCCATCTTCATCAAGTTTGTTCCTGAAGACCCATTTTGTACCAATGACTGATCTATCCTTGGGTCTTGGAACTAGATGCCAAACTTGACTTCTTTCAAACTGGTTAAGTTCATCCTGCATTGCATTCACCCAATCTGCATCCTACAAAGCCTCAACAACATTTTTAGGCTCAATGATAGATAGAAAAGCATCAAAAGCACACATATTCCTTAATTGTGATCTGGTTTTAACTCCAGATGTTGGATCAGTGAGAATGCTCTCAATGGAATGAGAACTTTGATACTTGTGAGGTTTCACAACCAACTGGCTTCTGCTAGATATTTCAGCCATTTGCTGAGGAACAGGATCATGAACAGGTTCCTTCAAGGAATTTATTTCAATTCCTCTTTGATTAGTTCCCCCTGTCAGGTTGCCCTGTATGGAAGAATCTGTTCCATCACCTGTTCCTTCTGTTGGTGCCACTTTGACCTGGGCAGATGCTTCAGTCAAGTCCTTTACCAATCCAATGGCTTCATTTTTATGTTCCTGTCTCTCAGAAAGAATGTTAGTTTCATCAAATACTACATGCACACTTTCTTCTACACACAAAGTTCTTTTGTTAAACACTTTATATTCTTTGCTATGTGAAGAATATCCCAAGAATACTCCCTCATCACTTCTGGGATCAAACTTACCTAGGGAGTCTTTTTCATTATTGTGCACATTGCACTTGCAACCAAATGCCCTAAGATGGGATATGTTTGGTTTTCTCCCTTTAAGTAACTCATAGGGAGTCTTCTCTACCAGAGGTCTGGTCATGCATCTATTGATTATGTAACAAGCAGTGTTTACAGCCTCTGCCCAGAAGCTGTGAGGCAATTTACTAGAAAGCACCATGGTTCTAGCCGTATTCTCAAGAGTTCTATTCTTTCTTTCAACTACTCCATTTTGTTGAGGGGTCCTAGGGGCAGAGAAATTATGATCTATACCATTTTCATCACAGAATTGAAATTATGATCTATACCATTTTCATCACAGAATTCAGCAAACTTAGAATTTTCAAATTCGGTTCCATGATCAGACCTAATGGATGCAAGTTGATTTCCTAATTGTTTCTGAGTTTTTCTAACAAATGCAGTGAACATGTCAAATGCTTCATCTTTGGAGGTTAGAAATAGAACCCAGGTAAATCTAGAATAATCATCAACAAGCACCATTACATATTTCTTTCCACCTCTGTTCATGGTTCTCATTGGACCACATAGATCCATATGGACCAGTTCCAACGACTTTGTTGTACTTACTATTTTCTTGCTTTTGAAGGATGATCTTACCTGCTTCCCCCTTGCACATGCCTCACAAACTTTGTCTTCCTTGAACTTGATATTAGGCAACCCTATCACCAAGTCTTTAGAGACTAATTTGTTAAGCTGATTTAGACTTGCATGACCAAGTCTTTTGTGCCACAGGAAGGGATCATTGACCAACACACTTAAACAAGTGAGTTCACTTTCTGAGAGAGTAGACAAATCTACAATGTAAATATTGTTAACTCTTTTTCCCTGCAAAACAATCTTGTCAGTGGTAAGGTTAATCACAAAGCATTTGATAGAGGTAAAAGCCACAAGGTTACCTCTGTCACACAATTGTGACACACTTATCAGGCTGTATTCCAAGCCATCTATCAGGTAGACATTCTCTATGGAATGAGAATCTGTCTTTCCTACCTTTCCAGCCCCAATGATCTCACCTTTCTTTCCATTACCAAAGGAGACATTACCTCCTTTTAAGTTCTCAAGTGAAAGGAACTGAACCTTGTTCCCAGTCATATGTTTTGAGCAACCACTATCCATATACCATATTTGGCCGCATCCTTTCACTTGGACCTACAAAAGAAATCAGGGGTTAGTCTTAGGAACCCAAACTAATTTTGGTCCCTTTCTATAGGCAAAAGGATGAATCAAATTCCTTCTTGCCCATCCAGGCAGCTTACTTTTCTCTTAAACAAAGGCTTTGTTCTTTTGACTGGCCTTTACTTTTGCATTACATTCATTTTTGTAATGGCCAGTCTTGCCACAGTGTGTGCATATTTTATTCTCAGGAAGTGTGAGGTACTTGATTTTAGGGTCCCACTTTGGTGCTTGAGACCCATAGCCAAGTCCTCTTTTGTTGCTACTGTGATGCTCTTGCAACCAAGAGAGTGCATCAGAGGCCTTGTTCCATTTGCAAGTTCTGTCTAATTCATGTTTCACCTTTCCTAATCTTCTTTTAGGACTTTGATTAGTTCATCCTTTTTATACAATTCATCCTTCATTTTTCCTAGGTTTTCCTCTAGAGTGAGATATGTGTGATCAGCTTTCTTCTTTCCAGTTCCTAGTTTCAATTTTAAATTTTCAGACCTAAGTTCTAGGACACTTGTCACACCTCCCTTTTCAACTACACCCCGTAAAGGGTATAATAAAGGAGTTATTTCCAACTTGAAGTGACAATCGAAACGGGATTACTTTATCAAAAATTCAGAGTCGCAACTTGGAAGATTTATGGTGTCCCAAGTCACCGGTTTTAATCCCGAATCGAGGAAAAGAATGACTCTGTTATTATAGTCTGCGAACCAGAAATCCGGGTAAGGAATTCTGTTAACTCGGGAGAAGGTGTTAAGCACTCCCGAGTTCTGTGGTTCTAGCACGGTCGCTTTGATAATACTTGGCTTACGAAAATTATTTAATTACTGATTTTAAACCTATGTGCATTTGTTTCTTTCACCGCTTTTAATTAGAAAATTATCTTGAGACGGGTTACGCGTACGTATACACGCCCGTTTGATGCGTCAAACATCATGTCGCGCGAACGTGTCCACAATCAATGACGCTTAATTATTATTAAGAAAAGTTTGGGCCGAAGTTGCGCGAACGCATACTCCGGTTTTTAGAAATGTAGTTGTGTTACGCGGACGTATACGCAACCACACTTGGTATTTTCAAACGGCCTTAAAGGATATTCTACGAAATATTATTTTTATCTAGCCTACAAAATTACTAAAAGCCATATGTGATTTTGATGAACTTACATGAAGTTGCGCGAACGCATACTCCGAATTAATTTAGGATCATGGTCATGTTACGCGAACGTATACGCAACCACAATCATGTTTTAAACGGCCCTAAAAGCTTTTCCATGAATATTAATCATTTTTATATCTAGGTTATGAAATTAATACAAGGCCATACATGAGAAGCTTGAGGGAAGCCTAACAACGACTAAAAGAGGGCCAATTTCGATTCCAACTAACTTCCCAAGGCAACACAGTAGAGAACATTCAGGCCCGGGCTTGAATGAGCCCAAGTCTAGTGAAGAAAGCAAGTCCGAAGACTCGGATTCACAAACGATTAATGAGCAGGAAGATTCTTCATATGGGCCGACCTGCCACCTAAATTTTCAGACCCAATTGGAAAACCCCTAACCAATACAAATTCAAATCCCCATCAGACATTACATTACTAAACAAAAACCTTTATCCTTTTTAATTAAACCCCAAATCAGTTGCTGGGTGTCCGTAGAATTGGATACTTTTTTTACATTGAAACGGCTTCATACACTTCCCAAGGAAAATTAACACCTGTATTTATCCTTCTAACGTGATTTACACAATCCAAACCCAGGAATCATTCAACTATTTAAATATTCTATAATAACACAAGAAACAAGATATACAACCCATTACTGAGCCAATCCCAAACCTTATCTTTCAAATTCCCTTAATCATTTAAGACCAAATAAAACAAAACTTAAAAATCGATATTACTCAAATACAGCAGTTAACAGAACACTACAGTCTCTATTAAACATGAGCCTACCATATTTAAACTAAACTATGAGCACAGCTACTAATCAAATAGAACATGTCCACCAAAAATAGTTGATAACCAATTTAACTCTGTCCTGTTCAGCAGTAAATATATTTAATCACGATCCTTCTAAGCCCAGCAACACAGATCGAGCATGAAATTAAAAACGAAGGAAAGCAAAACTTCAGTAACGACAGTCATTGACTTGATCACATTTCATATTCAAACTCCAAAATACATTTGGGTGATATCCATGGTGTTAAAAGATACCTGGAAGCAAAATAGGAATAATGAAAGGTCAACAACCGCAAAACAATAAACAGCAGCAATGCAACAATGTTAGCAAGCTGAACCCAGTCCAAGCTTCAAACCAATTTAAAACAGATTCGAGTCCAATTTGTACACTCCAAAATCAAATTGAAACAGGACTCCAAACCCCAAATTCAACTCAAAATCAGTCTTTGAAAGACCAAATCAAACCATCTTTAACCCCATCTGAGTCAAGGATAACTTCAAGAAAAGAAAAACCTCAGAAATCAAATCAGAACCTAATGGAACAGTAAATGTCTATGAAATTCTTAGCCGTATTAATTTTCTGTATTTTCCAATCTCCAGTCTCTCTTGAAAGGCTACTCTTAGGTATGCCTTTATAGGCNTGCTCTTGCAACCAAGAGAGTGCAGCAGAGGCCTTGTTCCATTTGCAAGTTCTGTCTAATTCATGTTTCACCTTTCCTAGATCTTCTTTTAGGACTTTGATTAGTTCATCCTTTTTATACAATTCATCCTTCATTTTTCCTAGGTTTTCCTCTAGAGTGAGATATGTGTGATCAGCTTTCTTCTTTCCAGTTCCTAGTTTCAATTTTAAGTTTTCAGACCTAAGTTCTAAGACACTGTTATCAAGTTCAAGAACCTGCTTCTTCAACTCAGCATTTGTGTTGTCACTCTCATTGGCCCTAGACTCTAGACTTTTGCATTTTGCTTTTAGGATCACACATTCCCTAGACAGAATTTTCTTCTCATTGTTAATTATCTCAGACTCATCAATGAAGTCTAGTAATAGCTCAGCCAACCTTTCTTCAGACAAAAATTTAATCTTGTCTTTGAGATGAAGAATACTTACCTCTTGTTCATCATCTGATTCTCCAATGGCCATCAGTGCTTGCTCTTCTTCAGCTTCATCTTTTGAATCTTCATCTGAGGTTTCTCCCCAAGCAGCAACCATAGCCTTGGTTGAACCTTTGTTCCTTTTTGGTTGAACCTGTTCCTTCTTCCTGTTCCTTCGTTCAGCCCTTTCTTTCTTCCACTCAATTTTCCATTGAGGACAGTTCTTGATCATGTGATCAGTCTTACCACACTTGTAGCAACCCTCATTGGTCTGTTTCTCAAGAGCTCTTGTCTTATTGAAGGTTGTACCTCTTGAAGAATCCTTTCCTCTCATCAAGTACTTTTTGAAATCTCTAGTGATCATAACCATCTCATCATCTTCCAGATCTGAACCTTCAGCAATTCTGAGAGCTAAGCTTCTCTCCTTCTTGGGTGTATCCATCTTCATGGTTTGCCTTCTCATTTCATAAGCAGTAAGATTTCCAATCAGTTCATCCAGTCTGAGAGTAGCAATATTCTTGGATTCTTGAATGGCAGCCCATGTGATTGGCAGAACCCTTGTCAGAATTTTCTCAACCTTGTCTTCTTCAAGAATGATCCTTCCAAGAGATCTAAGTTCATTTGTCAGTGTAGTGAACCTAGTAATACATTTCTTGAATTGCTTCTCCTTCCTTCATGGTGAAGTTCTCATATTGAGAATACAGCAGTGTTCCTCTGGACCTCTTTACTTAAGGTGTTCTTTCATGAGCCACTTGCAAGGTGTCCCAGATTTCCTTAGCAGTGGTACAGCTTTGAATTCTGCTGTACTCATCAGGACCTAGTCCACACACAAGCCATTTCTTGGCTTTAGCATTTTTCTCCCACTTCCTCAGGTCTTCAGCAGTGCAGTCAGCCCTTGTCTTCGGCACATCAACTCCTTCAGCATTCTTCTTTGTGGTTGCTAGGGGACCATCAGTGACTATGTCCCAGAGTTCATAGTCTTCCCCTATGATGTGATCTCTCATCCTGTTCTTCCACCAAGAATAGTACTGACCATTGAAAAGTGGAAGCCTAGCAATAGATTGCCCTTCCCAGTTCCCAGGTGGTGCACTCATGTTGATCTTCTCCTAAGGTGTTAGCCTCTTCAAGGATAACCCGATCTGATACAAATTGATGTTCTTAATGTCAATACCACACAAGAGGGGGGGGTGATTTGTGTGGTAACCAATTTTCGCTTTAGAAGAACCTAGTTCTTCTAGGTGTATTTACTACTACTGTTTGCGGAATTAAGAGTGCATAAAATAAAGAACACAGATATTTTTACGTGGAAAACACCTGGCTCAAAAGGTGAAAAAACCACGACCTACTACTCAGTAGGATTTTCCCAAACTTCCACTAAAATCACTGAGCCAAAACAGCATTTACAAAACTCTTGTAAACCTAAGGATTAAACTCTAATCCCAGTGTAGCATACAGCCTCAACTGTTGCGACACCTTCAAGTTAACTCTAACTTGAATACACAAAGTACCTAATACAATTGCTTATATGAAAGCTGGAAAGGTACAACTTTAAAACACCTACTACAATTGAACAAAAATAAAAGAAAGACACAATGGAATTGGTTCTTCTATCTTGTCCAAGTAGCTTCAGGAACGCACACTTGAATCTCACATAAATTGCTTGCAAAATTTCCTCGCTCTTTTGCTCTCAATTTAGTTTAACTTCTGCGTTTGTGCAATACCTGTAAAAGAGAACAATCACTGTTATTTAATGAGTTAGTAATCAGAGTTTGATTGAGACTCAATTGCTGATCTTCCATCGAAGTTGAGTCCTTGAACAATACAAACTACAACCCTATCCTTTATCCGGATTGTGTCCTCTTCCCATGAGAAGACTTTCTCTCCTCATCCAATATGCAACCTTTTCGATTAGTTCAGGAGATATTAGTGCTTGATCACTGAGACTTATCTCCTTCACGTGTATCTCACATGTCTAGGTTGATAGATACTGTGCCTCACATGATGGACCTGGTCCATGACTGAGTTCATTGTCATTCTTCAAAACTTCACCTGAACTTGGGCCAACAGACCCACGTGCCTGGATTCCAAAAATTTTTGAAGAAAACATTACCCATAATCCCACAAACTCAAATATATAATTTATTCTCAATTCCATGCCCAAATTCATGGTCAAAATCTAAAAATATCAATTTCTAGGTCTTTCTTCAAAATCTCAAATTCCTACAAATTTTCATGTCTAAATCCATATATAAACCTTGTATTTAACTCACAACTGGTAGAAATCACTTACCTCGTGATTTCTGATGAAAAGGGTGCTCCAAAATTGCTCCTAGGTCAGCTTCCATGGAGAAAATGAGATAAAGTGAGCCAAAACCCGTTTTCTTGCAACTTATACACTACCCAGGCAACCCTTCTTCGCGAACGCGGCAAGCCCCTCGCGCTCGCGAACCTCTGGAAGCCCAAGCCCAGAAATACTTCATCGCATTCAGGTTCCTCAAAACACGCTCGCGTAGGCCAACTAACCCTTCCCCTTTACGTTCACATTCCACTTTCCGCGTTCGCGAAGGACAAACGACCTCAGGCCCAGCTCCCCATTTCCTTCTACGCATTCGTGACTGGCCCTTCGCGTTTGCGTAGGTTTTTCAAGCATCCCCTCCGCATTCGCGACCCCTGTGTCGCGTTCACGGTGAGTAAACTCCTCCAGCCCCACAAATCCTTCTTTGCGAACGCGGCCGCCTCCACGCGTTCGCGATGAAGGACACCAGAACCAACATCAGCAGCAGCAAACATGGGAAAAATGACCCGAAGCCAACCCGAAACACACCCGAGGCCCCCTGGACCCTATCCAATCACACCAACCAGTTACATAACATAACACGGACCTACTCGAGGCTTCAAATCACATCAAACAACATCGAAATTGTGAATCGCACTCCAATTCGAGCTTAATGAACTTTAGAACTTCAACTTCTACATTCGATGCCGAAACCTATCAAATCACGTCCGATTTACCTTAAATTTTGCACACAAGTCACATTTGACATTACGGACCTACTCCAACTTCCAGAATTGGAATCTGACCCCGATATTAAAAAGTCCACTCCCGGTCAAACTTCCTAAAACCCTTCAAATTTCTAACTTTCGCCAAATGACTTCGAAATGACCTATGGACCTCCAAATCCACATCCGGACGCGCTCCTAAGACCAAAATCACCATACAGATCTATTCCCAATCTCGAAATCTCAAACGGACATCGATGACTTGAAATATACTTCGACCCAAATTCATGAAATTCTTTCAAAATGCCACTTTCTACAATAGGCGCCGAAACGCTCCCGGATCATCCAATACCCAATCCGGACATACGTCCAAGTACAAAATCATCATACGAATCTGTTAGAACCTTCAAATCCCGATTCCGAGGTCGTTTACTCAAAAGTCAAACCTTAGTTAATTCCTCCAACTTAAAGCTTCCGAAATTAGAATTTTCTTTCCAAATCAACTTCGAACTTCCCGAAATTCAATTCCGACCACATGTACAAGGCATAATGCCTGAAGTGAAGCTACTCATTGCCTCAAACTGCCTAATAACGTGCTAGAGCTCAAAATGACCGGTCGGGTCATTACAGAACGAATCAACCAAGTAATTTTAGCTACCAACATTTTAAGGGCCCTATATTCAAACTTTGAAAAAGAGAGTGCTATGGTGGGCTACTTCTTGGATTTTCAGGAGACAGGACAACCACCAAGCAACAAAATAAAACTAGAAACCGATCTTCTACAATCCGAACGACTAGACCAACCAGAATCAGGATATGCTTTTAGAGAGGAGTCAATATCATTGTTAAAGAAGAGCCCCAAATCAGAAATACCAACTAATTATCTCAGTACATGATAACCGGCCTCTAAGTGAGGCACTCTAGAAGTAGACATATACTAACTGAGGTGATGGACTCTGAAGGAAATATCAGGTCGAGTATGTTGCAAATAACTCAGTTTACCAACTAGTTGTATGTAAATGGAAGGGTCAGGAAGCATATCACCAAATTCAGCTGATAACTTGACATGAGGATCCAATGGTGACACAAGTGGACTCACAGCAGAACAGTGATATTCATAGAGAAGATCAGTGGTAAACTTATGTTGACTAACCAACAAACCATGAGGAAGCTTAACAATTTTAAGACCAAGAAAATAATGGATTTCCCCAAGATTCTTAATTTTGAATTAGTCATCAAGGAAGTGTTTAAGGGCAGTAATTTCATACATGTCATCACCAGCTACTAATATGTCATCCACATATACAGCTACAATAGTGAGATGAACCCCTGATAACTTCAATAACAGAGAATAGTCATTTAGATTAGGCTGAAAATCCTTAGACTGTAAAGCAATGGAAAGTTGAGCATACCACTGCCTAGAGGCTTGTCTTAACCTATAGAGAGACTTATTTAGTTTACAAGCTAAAGAAGTCACATGAATAGAATCAAAATATGTGACAGAAAGACCTTCAGGAATTTTCATGAAAACTTCCTCATCTAAATCTCCATGTAAAAAGGCATTGTTCACATCAAGTTGGTAAACATCCCAGCCCCTCTTA
Organism: Nicotiana attenuata; assembly: GCF_001879085.1. Lineage (NCBI taxonomy): Eukaryota > Viridiplantae > Streptophyta > Magnoliopsida > Solanales > Solanaceae > Nicotiana > Nicotiana attenuata. Next base: position 760,852 of record NW_017670327.1, read on the forward strand.
GCAGCTACAATTAGAAGAAAGTTAACTGTAGTCATCTTAATTACAGGAGAAAAAGTCTCATTATAGTTTACACCCTCATGTTGAGTATCCCCCCTAATTACTAACCTTGATTTATAACTTTCAATGGACCCATCAACCCTTTGTTTAACTTTGTACACCCATTTATAAGGTATGGCCTTTTTACCAAGAGGTAGAGGGACTATGTGATCACGCCCAACTATGCCTTATAAAAAGGACAATGCGGTCGTTGCAAATATAATCCGGTTTACAAGTCCGGAGTCGAATCCCACAGAGAACTAAGGTTTAGCTACAGCTGTTCACTATCACCAAGAAGACAAGCTTGAACAATTCCTAACTTATAGATATTAAGATTCTTATGTTTAACTAATTAACTAACAAATTAAAATAGTAAATTAACAACTAAAGATACTGAGGGTTAGAGAAAAGATTAAGGAGGTCTAGAGTTATGATTTCCCCTATTGTCGGAATCCTTCCCGCTATGTCTTCTATAATTTTGCCTAAGTATTCTCTACCGATCATGAGCACTCTTATTACCGTAAATCTCTCTCGAGTAATTACGACAATTTACTAGACACGCTCTCCCGAGCTACGCTAGCTGGCTTTTAATACAGCTCACTTCAGATCGCACCCAAGGCTTCGTTATCCCTAATCCCGCCTTTAAACCCTCGGTTATTGATCCCTCATATACTTTGGGAGTGGTGTTGTTCAACAATTACCTAAATATGCACTCTCTCCCGAGTTATGCATACTAAATAGGCACAGCTAATTGAGAGCTCTTCAACCAACCACAATATAAACGTAGTTGAACAAATAGAGAAAAGCTATGGCTCAATTATATAAAAACATAACAAGAATTTATCCTACAAAAGGTTCTATCAGAACTCTAGATAACAAATTAGCTATTCATAATAGTATGTAAAACTACAATACTAAAAGTCATAACCAACAATGAAAAATAGGAAGAGGAAGGAAAAACTCGTAGAAGAATTCTCCGCCTTGCTCCCAATGTGTTCTTGCCTCCAAGGGTGTTGTCTAACCCTAAAGTAGTGTCTCTCCGCCTCCTTAGGTCTAATTTGTGTCCAAAATATGTCCCCTCCTTGTTCTAGGCCGACCTCCTTTGTTTTATATAGGGTTTAGGACTTAAAATCCCATGTTTTACACTTTAGCCCCTGAAATTTACGCTTCCCACCGCGGTTTCACCGCGATCGCGGTGGAACCGCGGCCAAACGCCCTCGCGGATTCTTCATTCTTCAGAAACTGCCTTCCACCGCGGTTCTGCCGCGGTTCAGCCGCGATCGCGGCAAAATCGCGGTTTTTCACCCTGTTCCGTTTGGAATTTGGAAAAACATAAAACATAGAAGTTGTAGCCCTTTGAGTTAGCTTTCCAACCATATATTGTGGAGCCCAAATGGAGTTCTGAGCAAAAAGTTATGTCTATTTTACTAGACAGTGCGCAATATGCCTCCTCAAGTCTTCGTTCGTACTTAATTATCAAATTTGACCTCCGAACACGATCCCGGCTTAATTCCTTGAGCTTTTAATCAGACTTCAAAGCTTCAACTCACTTAAATTCATTCCATAACATCTATATAGCTCGGAATCACACCTACAAGGCATAAAACACACAATTAGTGCAAAACACTAGCGATTAAAGCGCAAACTCAATTAAAGTGCAGTAAATTCGAGTGTAATAAGCGACTAAAATATGCAATTATAGCCTATCATCAACACCCCACACTTACACCATTGCTCGTCCTCGAGCAATCAAACTACACTTTTTATAGACACGACCTTTTTAAACAATTCTCCTAACTCATCACACCAAGAGTATTTAAAATAGACTAAGCACAAAAGCGTAACATCTTCACCTCAAGATTTGACTCACAAGTACCACACGTTATTCACAACTCACCCACTTACTCTAATATAGAGGTCACTGACATTACCTTTCCTTCATGAATCAAGTGCCCTCACACAACAAAAGAGAGTAGTTCCACACAATAAAATTTAAGAACACTTAGGAACTCAAGATAGAAAGAATTCACTCACTCTCAGAAATAACATTCATATGCCACAAAAGATGCACCATAAGCTTGCCCGTAGTGTACTACTCCACTAATCGAGCTCATTCAATCTTGGATCAATTAGGACTTTATTTGGTTGTAATATAGGCTACGGGACGGGTAGGATACATTTAGATATAAGAGTGACTACACCTCCCTAAGCACTTTAATACATATACTTTAACATTCAAACCTCATACTTATGTCAAACCAAAACTCCAGCTTCACATCAATGTATATTACCCCATTCTTCTTTAAGCACACTTACATCAAGAGCCACCACTTATCAAGGATTTTTTTTTTCACAACAATCCAATTATATTTTTTTTTCAATTCAAGTGGCTCTTCCTTTTTCAAAACAATGCACCTTTCTCCTTATTCAATTAGCTCCACTCAAAAGCCAAACCAACCACCCCACACTTTAACTTTTACAAGGTTCATAACAATTCAAGTGCTCATGAGAGGTGAAAAGGTTCAAATAGATGGTTAATTCAAACAAATGGGTAAGGCTTGTAATGTGGTTTCCAAAGAAAAAGGATTATCGGCTCGAAGGGGTTAACTACGATACATAATAATTAGGTGGGTAAAATATACATATCCGGCTCAACAAAGAAACGCCTATATCACTTTCAAGATTGAACAAAACTACTATTTCGCTTTGCAAACACACGGGGCAAGTTCTAGGCATCAAATGCAATGCACAGAATATCACAAAATCTTACACACACATGGCACATAACTCACTCAGGATTGGATTCATCAAGATACCCTAGTCAGAGCAGTTAAGCAAATTTAAGATCATACAATTTAAGGTACTTATACAAGAGTCAAAAACTGAGCCTAAGCGTCACACCCAAAGTACTCACTATTCTCAAAGGCATAACAAAGTCAAGAGATATTGCTTCATTTCAAAACAAAACACAATGGCTCCTATTCCCAAAAAAAAAATAACTACACCCGGTTCAAATAAAACCCTTGGAAAAGAACCGTAGTTTAAAGAAAAACCAAGGGGTAATTGCTACACTACCTAACAAAACAAAAAATCTTTTTGGTATTTTCTTTAGACTTACTTCCCTCAAGAAAACTGTCTAGAAGATCCGTCATCAGGAAAAGTCCAATCTTTTAAAAAAAAAAAAACACAGATAAAGTAGCATGAAAAATTACCCAGACAATCTCCTCACCCCACACTTAAAATTGTGCATTGTCCCCAATGCACACCCATACATACAAGAGGGTAAAAGAAACTCCCTGGTAGGCCAAAGACCGAAGCACTAGCAGTTCATGGGGTACTCAGACTTCTCCCAAGCTTGGTCCTTCGTGTGGGTACCTCACACTTAGTTCCAACCATTTGGTTTGCTGATGCATCCTTCCAATACCTTTGCTTTCCATGCTCCTAGAAAATAAAAAATTGACACTACAAAAATAATACAATTAAAAAAATAAAAAAAATAAATAAAAGAGAGCAATAAAGCTGGGTTGCCTCCCAACAAGCGCTTGATTTAACGTCGCGGCACGACGTGAATCACTTTCTGCCTCCACTTTGAACTTATGAATCGGACCCCAAGTTTTGATTCTGCTCTATGATCATGCTCCTGGGGTGGTGGAACGAATCTGACTGGCCCAATAAAATAATGTAGTATTCTGCACTTCTTGGCCTTTAGATGAGGTGTGTAATCCCGATTTTCTGGCAAGAAGAATTCCGGAATGTAAGCACTTTGTTCCTCATTCCTCGACTCCTCAAATGGCTCGGACGACTCTATTTCCATATCATCATCTAAACACAATGTGGAAAAATGCTTGGAGTGAGGACCAATGCGCTCAACTACATGAACATTGGGACTATCTCCATTCTCAACACTAATGACAATAGAGTCAACTAAATATGTATCCTCAATATCCTTGGTTGACTCTAGTATCTCTTCTACACATCGACATCCTCAAAATCTAGTGCGATTGATTGTTGGTGTTCTACTCTAGCCTCCTCCTCTAGCTCATCAATTTCTGTATCTAATTCACGCTCTTCTTGGATACTATTCACAATATTGGCTTGTTGAGCATTAAAAACTTCAACCAGTTGACTCATGTGAACTTTCAAGTTGTGAATAGTTTCCTCCTGCC
>NW_017670327.1:766224-783817 GCF_001879085.1 Nicotiana attenuata
AAAGCTATGGCTCAATTATATAAAAACATAACAAGAATTTATCCTACAAAAGGTTCTATCAAAACTCTAGATAACAAATTAGCTATTCATAATAGTATGTAAAACTACAATACTAAAAGTCATAACCAACAATGAAAAATAGGAAGAGGAAGGAAAAACTCGTAGAAGAATTCTCCGCCTTGCTCCCAATGTGTTCTTGCCTCCAAGGGTGTTGTCTAACCCTAAAGTAGTGTCTCTCCGCCTCCTTAGGTCTAATTTGTGTCCAAAATATGTCCCCTCCTTGTTCTAGGCCGGCCTCCTTTGTTTTATATAGGGTTTAGGACTTAAAATCCCATGTTTTACACTTTAGCCCCTGAAATTTACGCTTCCCACCGCGGTTTCACCGCGATCGCGGTGGAACCGCGGCCAAATGCCCTCGCGGATTCTTCATTCTTCAGAAACTGCCTTCCACCGCGGTTCTGCCGCGGTTCTGCCGCGATCGCGGCAAAACCGCGGTTTTTCACCCTGTTCCATTTGGAATTTGGAAAAACTTAAAATATGAAAGTTGTAGCCCTTTAAGTTAGCTTTTCAACCATATATTGTGGAGCCCAAATGGAGTTCTGAGCAAAAAGTTATGTCTATTTTACTAGACAGTGCGCAATATGCCTCCTCAAGTCTTCGTTCGTACTTAATTATCAAATTTGACCTCCGAACACGATCCCGGCTTAATTCCTTGAGCTTTTACTCAGACTTCAAAGCTTCAAATCACTTAAATTCATTCCATAACATCTATATAGCTCGGAATCACACCTACAAGGCATAAAACACACAATTAGTGCAAAACACTAGCGATTAAAGCGCAAACTCAATTAAAGTGCAGTAAATTCGAGTGTAATAAGCGACTAAAATATGCAATTATAGCCTATCATCACTATGTCCCAAGTGTTATTGGCTTCCAAGGCTGGAAATTCCTTAATCATAGCCTCTTGCCAAGCAGATTGAGAGGCAGCTTGATGATAGATTTTAGGTTCTTGCAAGAAATCTTCAGAAGACACAGAAAGCACCCTAGAAGTAAAAGCAGTATTGCAAACATAATCACCAAGATAGACAGGAGGATGAGAAGTTTTGGTTGATTTTCTGATCACAGGTGGAAGAGGAGAAGAGATAGGAACTGGAGAAGGGTGAAGAGGAGAAGAAGAAGGTGAAGGACTTTAAGAAAATGGATCATAAAGATGAGAAGAATGAGGGGTAGTATCAGTGGGAACAAGTGGCATATGAGGAAAGGAAACACTAGGAGAAATAGAAGGAATGAGAGGTGGAAATAAATGAGTGAAACTAGGAGCAGAATAAGGAAAAACATGTTCATGGAAAATGACATCCCTGGAAAAGAAAATGCTCGAGTTAGACAGAGTGAGCAATTTACACCCCTTCTTGCTGGGACTGTAACCAATGAAGACAAAGGGAATAGTTCTAGATTTTAGTTTATCGCAATGTGGCTTATGCACAGCAGCAATACAGAGAGTATTGCAGTTATTATACAATCTCCCCAATATTTGAGAAGTAATTTGGATTGAAACAGGAGTGCTATTGCAGTCTCAAGAAAATGTTTATGCTTCCTTTCCACAACACCATTTTATTGAGGTGTGTGTGGGCAAGATGTTTGATGTAGTATCCCATGGGCAGAAAAGAAAGATATGGTTGTGAAGCTAGATCCTAGCTCAAAATCATTATCAGACCTAACCACTTGTACTATAGAGTGTAACTGAGTTTGCACCATAAGAATAAAGGATTGCAAAATAGTAAAGGCATTACCCTTAGAGTATGTGTCCAAGTTGCTCTAGAGAAGTCATCCACAATAGTTATGAAGTATTTAAAACCATTATATGTTTGAGTATGATAAGAGCCCCAAAGGTCCATGCGTATAAGTTGGAAAGGGAAGTGGAGTGTATTTGACTATCAGGGAAAGGGAGTCTCTGTTGCCTAGCCATAGGACATATAGGACACACAAAAGACTGTTTCTTAGGAATTTAGTATACAGGGAAGAAATAGTTTTTATCTTACTAAAAGGCAGATGCCCAAGTCTAAGATGCCAGGAATGATCATATGATAAAGCAGAAGAAGAAGTACAAATAGGAAACTCATCAGCATTCCTAGAAACAGAAGAAACAAGATAATGTAAAAGACTACCGCTCTTATTCATATCATTGATGCAATTGGCAGTAATGGTATTTACAAAGGAAGTATTGAAAACAGAGTTGCAACTAGAAGTAAGTGTAGCAAGGTTGAGAATATAGAGCCCATTCTAAAAACTACCGGCAAAGAGAAGCGCATTTGCTACTAAGAAAGCGAACGGTCAGCGCGAAGGTTCAAGACTTAACCGAGCGTTAGAGAAGCTAGATTCTCATAGCGAGGCGCTTCGAGTTAGCGAAGCGTTGTAGTAGCGCCGAAGCCCTATGTGCTACAATGCTGAGCCAAGGACGCTCCGCCTTCTCTATAGACACAGTCAACTGAGTTCTGAACGAATTATCTCCTGAAGGCTAAACAATTAATTTGCAAAATTAATTGAGCAAGAGAAATCAGATTATATTGAAAGGAAGGAACTAGAAGCACATTGGTCAGGAAAAATTATGGAGTTAAAGTGAGAGTGCCGGTGCATGTCACTTTCACTTTGTATCCATTAGGCAAAGTAACCAGGTAAGAAAATGTAAGAGGCTTAACATCGATAAGAAGGAAGAGTGTGGTGTCATGTGATTAGTTGCACCCAAGTCTATAATCCAAGGACTATTCTCTATCTTAGAAAAATTACAAGCAAGAAACCTAGAGTTATTGAAAATAGGGTTACCTATCAAACCTGCAAAATTAGCAGAACCAACAGTAATTTCCTAAGGACTAGTTTGCATTTTGGATTGTTGTAAAAGGTTCATTAAGTGATCAAATTGCTCCTTAGTAATGCTTGTACCTCCAGAGTCTGAAGACACATGCTTAACATCTCCACCACAACCTTCAGGCTGACCCTGAGATTGTGCATCAGAAACTTAGGCAAAAGCTGCAGTTCTTTTGAACTTAGTTGGAAAACCAGACGGAAAGCCATGGAGTTTGAAACATTTCTCAATTGAGTGTCCAGGCATTTTACAGTATCTACAGACCAAATTGTTTCTCTTAGCAGTATCAAAATTGACTCTCTGAGCATAAGGTTTTTGTGTGCCAGTAGATGCCACAGAGTCAGAATTAAATGAAGGAATAGCAGCTTGTATACTGGCTCTCATCATTCACAAGGATGGTGTAAACACTGTCCACATCAGGTAGGGGCTTCATCAAGAGATTCCTACGCCTAATTGTGGAGTAGGACTCATTAAGACTCATCAGAAACTTATGAACCTTTTGATCTTCATCCCGTTTCTGAAACTTTTCCTTGCCGCGACAAACACAATCATGATAAGAAATAGAAAATGAGAGTCCATCCCGCAGCTTTTTGATTCTATTGTGAGTTTGTGACACAATTTGTGTATAGGATTTGATCATCAATGTTCTTCCCATAATACTTCTATTACTATAATCTTTATATTTGTTACATGCCTATCAACTAACAAAATAATTTTAAATTTAAGTTAGCTAATAAGACTTCCAATTACACGTCTAAACTTTTTAACCAATTGATATAAATAAATTCAATATCTTTTTCATTCTAAAACTAACAGAAAGATATATATGACATATGAAAGTATTTTGTTGTACTATCTACAGATATAAAAATTATTTGAATTATTAAAGAAAATTGTTTAGTTTTCTAAACCGTGAGTTTTTCTATTTTATAAGAAAAAGAAAGAAATTGGAAAAATGTAGTGTAAGATATTCTTCTAATTAGTATTCCTTCATTTCTTCTCTTTTAATTTGCCAGTTTACTCAAATAACTTATAATCTAGTTTGTTAATAGAAGTCATTTAATTACCAAAGAAAAAAAAGCATGTAATTTTGCTTTAATCTACAAATTTTCTCTAATGGAGAACTAATAAAAGACTGACCACAAGCATTTATTTTAAATATATTATGATGATTTAATTCTAAATTGATTTTGATTCCAAGGTACATATCTATAAAACTACAACTAATTAATGAATCCAATGAAAAATTATTTTCATTATAGTGTAATTTTAATATATCGAGGGTTGGTTATTAACACCAAAAAGAAATAGAAAACATTTGATAAATGTTATATAATCTATTTACCACACAATTGAAAAATGATTTTAGTTTGCAAATGCTATATATCTAATTCTATTATCTTTTAGTTACCAACAAAAAAAGCATGTAATCTTGCTTTAATCTACAAATTTTCTCTAATGGAGAATTAACAAAAGACTGACCATAAATATTTATTTTTTGGTGAAAGAGAGATATTCTTATTAATCACCAACCTAAAATTCAAATGTACAGACTGTTCTCCTTGTAGATCCTACTCCTCACTTCAAAGCTATTCTATTACATCAATTTTCTATTCTTCTATTTCAATCTATTTACATTAGCTTGTGTATCCATGCTTTTTGTCTTTGTGATGTTGCCTTCTTTCCCAGGATTTCCTGTATGACCAGCCTGCATTCCTCTTTCACAGTCTCTATCAGCTTCTGGGGTCGTTGGACTTTGAGATTCCACAGTGCATCATTTCTTGCTTTCCAAATGTGGTACATTGTAGCTGCTAAGATAGAACTGGTGATGTTTCTGTAAGCTTTGCCTCTTGAATTTCTTGTCATTCTTCTCCATAATCCTTCTAGCTTATACTGCTGCACTCCAATTTGTAGCCATTTCAGTATCTCACTCAGGCATGTCCTTGAATAGTCACATTCAAAGAATAGGTGCTCAGTTGTTTCTATTCCTGCCTCACATATAGCACATTGTGTTTCCTTGCATATCCCTAGTTTGGCCAGTCTTTCTCTTGTCTGAAGTCTCTTGTGCATAGCTAACCAGCAGATGAAGCTATGCTTTGGGTTCTGAGATAAGTCCTGGAAGTACTCTCTTTAGCCTCATGCATAGCATTTTTGATATGACTTTGTACAGAGTATTGCAACAAGCTATAGGCCTGTAGTCTCCCATAATTCCCTTGTTCTCCAGGTGGCGCNAGTGGAAAAACTTTTGCTTATCTTTTGAAGCAAAAAAGAAAAAGAAAATGAGAGTAGATAAATTTAGTGCGCCAACAACTATGTGAAGTGTATTATTGTACCGTAGCTGTTGGTAATTTTGAAATTTGGAGATATATCAATAACACATGTTCCTCATGTTCATAAATTTTTAGTAACTAGTTATTTTCCCCAAAAGAAAAGAAAAAACTCCTAGTAATTACTATATTTTGGTGACAAGCAGAGCTCGTAAAAGAACTTAGAATCGCATGAGCATCTCTGTTTTAAAAGGCAGAATTGGAACTCGCCCCGGGGCGGAGCACTCGTAAAACGCCCCTGCGCTTATGTGTGGGGCTTAGTTCCATGAGACTTACGCCTCGGCCATCTGGACTTACGCCCCGAACACACCCAACGCCCAGCGTACTGGACTCGCCTAATGGAACTTTATGCAATTCAATGTAACTAACCTTATAAATTCTCAAATTTGCTTAATAAATCGTTGACTATTCAAAATTACTTTTTTTTTAATCATAAATCATTAAGTTGAGAGTATTTTATGTCAGAATTAAAATAAAAATTATTGCATGTTATCCACTAAGACTGCTATGATAGGTAATTTTAAATAAATCTTTTATTTAAAAGGTATTTATTTATTAACTTTGTTATGTCTTTACTATATAATAGTTCATATATTTTTTATAATTGTTTTTCTAAATATTTTTATCACTTTTACGAGATACAATATTTATTAATTTTATAACTCGGTATTAGCTAGTAACTACTTACAAATAATTAGTTATCATGGTATTGTATGGTAAAATATGTGTCACTTTATTAACTTGCTGCAACTTAAAAATAAATGATGCTAGAGAATCATATTTAATTTATGGATTATGTTTTTATACAAATTCTCTTTCAAATTGAAAGTATGTTAAATAAAAGGAGTATTTTAAGAAAAATATCAAATTGAAATTCTTTAGAGATTCATTACTCCGTAAGAGATACATATAAGATTTCGTATCGAATACGTTACTTTGATGTTTGAGTTGTAACGACGTTGCAATTAATTTGCATATTATGATAATGTCATACTTTTCGTACTATTCATAGTTGAATTATAATTTATAAATATTTTAAATACATTATTTGTTATAATTTTTTATTTTTATTTTATACTATTTTAAAATTCTTGAAATTAATAAAATTTAAAGATCTGTAGGACTTATGCCCCATCTCTCAGGGCTTACACCTCGCCTCGTCAGAGGTAAAACGCCTCGCCTCACGCCCCATCTCTCAGGGCTTACACCTCGCCTCGTCAGAGGTAAAATTTATATATTCTCTTTTATTTAGCAACAAGAAAAAAGCATGTAATCTTGCGTTAATCTACAAATTTTCTCTAATGGAGAATTAATAAAAGACTGACCATAAATATTTATTTTACTGTTATGAGGATCTAATTCTAAATTTGATTCCAAGGTACATATCTGTAAAACTATAACTTATTAATGAATCCAACGAAATATTATTTTCATTATAGTGTAATTTTAATAGAATGAGGATTGGTCATTAACAACACAAAGAAATAGAAGAAATTTGATAAATATTATATAAACTATTACACAATTGCAAAACTGATTTTAGTTTGCAAATGCTATATATCTGATTCTATTCTCCTCTTTTTCCTATATAACGTCATGCAATTTTTAGTCGTCCTTGCAATCGTTGACTATTATTAGCTATATTGTCCAACGTGCAAAGTGAAATACTTGCTAAAATACAAATGGACATGATCAAAATTCTAATGTAAATTATGATAATGTTGTACAGTATATATATGATACAATTAATTAATCATATGAGATGATATTCTTTTAATTAATTACGTCGCAATATCAAATATTCTTATCTGGGATGAAAATAACTTTAGGGTATTATTTAAGGAAAGATACTATTTTATAGCCGCTATCAAAGTAATAGTCAATTTTTTTTATATTTTTCTGTATATTTTGTATGTATATATTTCTGTATGTTATATATAAAAAAATATATAAATTTTATATACTTTTACTGCTATTGAATGTAAATAGTTTCAGACGCACGTTAAAAATGATCTTTGCCCACTATTTAATTAAGCTTAAAGTTGGTCAAATTGTTAAGGCCTTTAAACAAGTTACACTTAACCAACCTAAAACATTATGAGTACCCCTTCTTCTGCAATATCTCTCTTTTTACCACAAAATAAATACAAAAAAATAAAAATGCAGAAGAGGAAAAATATTTTTCTCCCAATGTTTAGAGAAAATTAATAGATTTTGCATAATATTAATCGGTGACTATAAACATAAAAGGAAAATAAAATCTCTAAAAAGGAAAAACATCAATTAAATTTCGAGTTTTGTTTGCAGATCTTTCATTTTACAAAAACGGTATTATTTTACATTGATAAACTTGCCATTATGGAACATTTGGAATCTACAATAAGTTGGAAGGTGAGTAGTGCATTAGCCTATAAATTCTTTATACAGTCTCTAGAATTGACTTGCATAATTCAGTGTATCTCTTTGTTCTAAACAAATCAGATAGGTCAACTCTACCTCTTTTTAGATAATTTTTTCATGATTTGTTTGACTTCAAATATTAGCATTTCTAACATTGTTTAATTTTCTTTCTTTTCTGTTCTTCAGCATGTCAACTCGTCCGACACTGCTTCGTTGTCATGTTTGTCGTCAAATAGTTCGCGGCTCTCAAGAATTCATGATTCATGTTCAAAGTCATCATCCAGTACATCAACGGGAGATACCGGCAACCGAAGGTTCACGTAGATCGAAGAAGAAGAAAAGAGCTATGTCCCGATCTCCACCACTACCACCACCACCATCATTTCGTCCTCCCTCTATTAGAGGTGACGCTAGTGATAGAGGCGTGCGTGTGAACCATCTACCGCCACCGCCATCACCACTACCACCGCCATCACATCGTTCAGACTCAGGTAGAAGTAACAATAGTGATAGAGGTGTGCATGAAAATTATCTGCCGCCGCCGCCGCCACCACGATCGTATTCTTCAGGCTCGGTTAGAACTAACAATGACGATCGAGGTGTGCATGCAAATCTTCTGCTACCACCTCCCCCGCTGCCGCCACCACCACCACCACCACCATCATGTCCCCGCTCGGTTAGAAGTAACGATGATGGTAGAGGTGTGCACGCAAACGTGCCGCGACAAATGCTTAAGTCCACAAGGAGGACGACCTATGTTCGAGGTCCAAATTCAATAGCTATTAACCTAAACGAAGCCTCTTCTGAGTCTACAAAATCATACACGAATGAGATAGATTTTCCTATTCTGGATAGATCAGATCCGTCTCAATTGAAATTCAAACCTCCGGTCGTTTGTGCTGATAATAACGAAGCTAAGGGGTTGGATCTAAGCTTAAGGCTTTGAAGTTAAGAGTAGATTAGCTTATTTGGGTCTTTTTTTTTTTTAATTAAATTTTCCAAATCCGATTGTTTGGATGATATTTTTAAGTTTTTTCCTTTCTTTAAAGAGTTGTAATTCCCTTGTGGATTCTAATTTAGCATGACTTTGAGTCATAGATATAATCTTTTATGTTATAGAAAACTTATATGGTAATTCTTCAATGAACTGAAGGATAGTGTTATATATACAATGATAGAATTCATAGATTTTTATATACCACGCAAAAATAATACTGGACCAAATCAAGATTTTGTTGGTCAGCAAAGCAGTTAGGACCAATTATGTATTTTTAAAACTTAGGAAAAATGTTCGAATATACCCTTAAAGTTTCTGATTTCTCTTACATTTATCCTTCATTTGCCTATCGGTCCACGAAAGCCCCTGTTGTTATTTTTCGTTTCAAATATGCCCCTTCCACTAACGATTTTTTACCGTGAAAAAATTAGTCTGATTTGGTTTGCTAAGGTAGAAGCCATGTATGGGTGCATTTGACCTTTTTTAGTTATTCAAGAGCATATTTGGATATTTTAATTGTTCAGACTTTAGAGGAATACTCCAAATTATTACAGATGATATATATAAACTTTTGATAGTTTAAGGGTAAATATAGAATTTTTTGTTTATCTACGTGGCTCCACAATGGCCAATGTCATTGCTAACTAGACAATTTGTATGGGTCAGAATCCGCCCCACGATAATTAACGAAGTTAATCCCGTCTTAAGCTAATTCATGATTGATTAGTGGTACGACCACTCAGAATTAGCGGTATTCAACCCTTATCTGATTCGATCAACAAGGCCACGGCCCGTCCGTCATCATGAAGGCGAAACCCCAACGTGGTCACGGCCACTTATTGCCAGCTCACGAAACTCACAGCTATAAATACCAAGAGAGGAAACCCTAGAAGGGGGGCTTCTTCTTCTTTACTATTCAAGAGAGAGAGAGAAAGATATAACGATACACATATTATAGGAAAGTGGAACATCATTGTAAGGCTCTGAACCTCTTCATGGAGAGGCAGACCAAAGCAATACTATCAATAAAAGCTTTTAATGTCTCTCTTCCTAACGCTGAGTACTTATTTGCGCATCTTTCATTTGGTCTAATGGATTATTACGGTTTGCTATGATTTTTTCCGTGTATTTATTTATATTGTTTACACTCATAAGGTGTATGATAACTTTTGAGCAAACAATTTGGAGCCGTCTGTGGGGATTTCCTAGCAAAATCGCGTAGTTCTTCCCTGGACCAAAAGGAAAGAAACGCCAAACTCGAAGGGGAACTCGAAGATCTCAAATCAAGATCCAAGTCCTCTCTCTCTCTCNCCTGATCACAGAAAAACAAAGTTGATGAATAGAGTTGAAACAAAGCGGAACAGAAGAAGAAATCAATTTTTTACCTGCCACAGGCCTACGGCCATGCCTCTCCCAGAAAGACGCCCATGTGCGTATCCCCACCGTATGGGGGAGCATGGCCTCAACCCACTCACGAATCCTAGCCAACGGAGCCGGCGGCAACTTTTCGGCTACAAAATTGATACGAGTTAGCGTTTATGAGCACAAGACGTAAGGAGGGGCAGAAAAGGGAATTCGACGATTAAGGAACTTACGTGCATGATTCCAAGCCTCTGGGAACCCAGTAGAGCACGCCACTAAATGTTCAGTCCTGATGTAGAAGAAGTGCTCGAAAGGGCGAGGGTTGACCTCATCATCCAGTTTCACAGTTAGGCCCCTCGTCCCGCGAGGGCACGCTCGAATCATGGTACCACGAACTCTCTGGGGAGCGTAGAGGCTAAGCACATGCTGCAGCGTGACCTCCCTACCGGCCAGTTCTGCATATTTGATAAGCATTGCTAATAATTTGTAAAGAGAAGGAGCAAGCTAACCCCGGCATACTGCATAATCACGACAGAAATCAACCACTAGCATTGGGAGCGAGAGCTTAAACCCCAACTTGAAGGGATGGGCGTAAAAGACGCAGTATCCCCTGCGGTCGGTGTGGACCCTCTCCTCGCTTCTAGCGAGAGCGACGTCAGCATAGCTGGGGATGACCCCCTGTCCCCGTAGTTAGGCCATCCCAATCTCCCCCATTAACGGGGCTTCATCCACCTGATCCTCCCCACCATCGGCAGTGAAATCAGTCATCGGACCTCCGGGCAGAGATACTATCTCGTCAACTGATGGGTCTTCATCGGTCTCCACCAATTCTGCACCGCCCATTGCCGGAGATGGCCCTTCAGTCACCGGAGAGTTAACCGGAAGATCCGTCGGAAGAACGTTTTGGGAAGAACTGCCTGCCATTGTTGATTCAATAACGAAATAGAAACAAAGTTTGATGGACAAGACGGAAGCTATAACGATCGAAGAACCAAGATGAAGGTGAATTAGCAGGAAGAAAAGCTTCTTCAGAATCTCTCTCAGACAAACAATGAAAATATGAGAAGTAAAGCCTCAGCCCTTATTTATAGGCCACACAAGTGGCTTTCATGAACCCCAATAGCCACCATTAACTACATGACCAACCGCACACCGGTTCGATTCTACAGAAACGTGCGTCATTATGACAGGCTCCATGAAGCAGCTTTTCAGTCGCCAACCGGCGTCTCGCCCTCGAAATTGTTGTAATGACCTATGAATGCTGAGGAGATTTTCCGTGAGCCCTCAAAATTTTGGACGTCGCCAACCACGTATCAAGCGTGCCCTTACTCCCCTCGGCCGCACAACATACGACCCGTCCGCCATGGTCGACGGGTATGATCCCAAACAAACGTAAGGATCAGAGCACAACAAATCTCGACCTCACTCGAATTAAGTTAAAGGGTCAAGTGCCTTCGCCAAGGAGGAGAGTCAAACCTCGATCGAACGGCGACTTGATAACACAATAACAAAACACTGACACTTTACAAGGCTAAGGGCCATCGCCAAAGAGAATTCGGCCTCGACCGAAGCGACAGTCGACCTCCCTATCCGAGTTTCTCAAACTACAGTCGATGAAATCCACTCATCGAGCTCGGCCAAGGCACGACCTCAATAAGCGGAGGGACTAACTGTATGGGTCAGAATCCGACCCCACAATAATTAACAAAGTTAATCCCGTCTTAAGCTAATTCATGATTGATTAGTGGTACGACCACTCAGAATTAGCGGTATTCAACCCTTATCTGATTCGATCAACAAGGCCACGGCCCGTCCGTCATCATGAAGGCGAAACCCCAACATGGTCACGGCCACTTATTGCCAGCTCATGAAGCTCACAGCTATAAATACCAAGAGAGGAAACCCTAGAAGGGGGGCTTCTTCTTCTTTACTATTCAAGAGAGAGAGAGAAAGATATAACGATACACATATTATAGGAAAGTGGAACATCATTGTAAGGCTCTGAACCTCTTCATGGAGAGGCAGACCAAAGCAATACTATCAATAAAAGCTTTTAGTGTCTCTCTTCCTAACGCTGAGTACTTATTTGCGCATCTTTCATTTGGTCTAATGTATTATTACGGTTTGCTATGATTTTTCCGTGATTTATTTATATTGTTTACACTCATAAGGTGTATGATAACTTTTGAGAAAACACAATTATTAGTGGGACGAGCATATTTGAGACGAAAGATAATTGTGAGAACTTTAATGGACAGTATATATAATCATGGGGACAATATAAGGCAAATCAAATACTTTAGGAGCAAATTTGAATATTTTGTGTAAATTTTATTTAAGTACACCTTATCAGGGCCGTCTCAACAAGGTTGGGGTCAAAGGCCAAAGTTCAGAGAGAGGCCTTAAGTAAAAATATCAACGATAAAATTTCAATGAAAATATATAAAATAAAGGTAGAATAATAAAACCGGCTTAAGAATTTGATAAGTTAATATACAAAAACAACATACCCAGTGAAAACATACAAAGTGGGATCTGGAGAGGTAGAGTGTACGCATCTCCCAAGGTAGAGAGGTTATTTCCGAAAGACCTTCAGCTCAAAGGAAGCATGGTAAAAAATAGGTCAGATAAGGACTATCAATCTAATGCAGGATGAAAATGCAAGTAACGAAAGCTAATAAGTCACGATAAAGTATTTGTAAATCAATTTGATAAGTTGATATAATAATATTGAAATTTTTTGCATTGCTTCGATATAATGATTGCTTGTTGTAATGCTTTGAAGAAGACAACAAATAAGCCGCAGTAAGTTGCTGATTGAGAGACTTTTCAATACTGAGAATAATAATAGTAAAAGAGAGAATGAAAAAGGTAAATATAAATATAAATATAATAATAATAATTATAATAATAATAATAATAATAATAATAATAATCATAACAATAATAATAATAATATGAGCCCGCATTAGTTTTTAGGATACAAAACAAGGCAAAAAAATAGGGAGAAATTAAAAATAGCCAGATTTACAAGTGGTCGTTCAAAAATAGCCCAGTTTCAAAAGTAATCGAAATTTAGTCACTTTTCATGTAAAGATAAATCTGAGCGAAAACACTGTTCAAAACCCGAAAGATACGCCAGTATATTATGTTGGAGTTCCAGCATAAATATACTTGAACTCCAGCATATTTTACTGGAGTTCCAGGATAAGTATGCTGGAACTCCAGCATAATATGATGGAGTTCCAGCATAAATACACTAGAACTCCAGCATAATATACTGGAGTTCTAGCAAAGTATACCGGTCCAGTATAATATGCTGGAAGTTCATACACAAGTGCTCGAATCTCCAGTATATTATGCTGGAACTTTCCGTGTGTTGAAGTTCCAGCATAATATGCTAGAAGTTCATACACGGGTGCACCGAACTCCAATATATTATGCTGGACCAGTCTCTGTTGCAGCAAAATAATGGCTATTTTTCATTGACTTGATAAACGCTGGCTATTTTTGAATGACCAGTCCGAAAACTGGCTAGACCATGCTATTTTTATAAAAAAATAGCTAGCCTACCCATGTAAGGAAATAATTCATTAAAAATTATTTCATTCTCTAATAGTTACAACGATCCTCACATGAAAGTAATTGTACTTTCGCTTCAAAATTCTTTTTAAATTTAAATGTACACATATTTTTTTTTAATAACACATATACAATATATCTTTAAGGAAAATACGAAACCCCCAAAAAGATGGGCCCTAAGCGACTGCTTTACTGGCCTTATTGTCGATCCACCCGTGCACCTTATTTGGTCCTAACCATTTATGTTGACCAACAAATCTGAGGTCTTTGCATTTTGCACCCCTAATGTATGTTTCTTTTGTGATTTGTACCCGACCCTATTTCTTATAATGATTTGCACCTTAATATTTTTATTTCTTCGAAAATAATAAAGTATTCTTTTTTCAATTTTTCTTGAGGGCAAAAATAAGAAAGATGCAATTAATAGTCCCTAAATATTTATCTCGTTTAAATGATCAGAAAGATTCGGAAACGTTTATATCATCTTTGTAAGTTCAATTTCCTTGAAATGAAGTACAACAAAAATTATTTTCCTTTGAATCGTCAAAGTTTTTCTCGTTGTGCCTTTTTTTTTTTTCAATTAAAGGAAAGTTCAAAAATAACAAAATAGATACAAGGAGAAAGGGAAAATCGTATAAATAGCAAAGCAATTGAAAGGGATCTTTTTGGTATATTGGAAACCATAAATGCTACTTTCATGTTCGTTTGAGCAATCATAGATCGTTGTTTTCCAATCAAATAAGAACCTTAGCAAGAAATACTCTTGGTATATTAATATTTTTACTATTTTGACCTCATGAAATTTTTTAAAAAGAGTGGAATTATTGTTTTGCAATAAAAAAAAATAAAAAAAAATGAAGAGACTAGGGTGCAAATCATTGAAAAGTATAAGTTAGAGTGCAAATTATAAAAAAGAACATACATTAAGGGTGAAAAATACAAAGGACTTAAAAAATTATTTGACTTGAAAAAAGAAAATTGCCTAGTTTTCTTAGGACATGAGCTTTCCCCTTTAAAATAAGAAAATTTGGAAAATTCTAAGCCAGGTCAGATGGTCTTCTTGAATTTACAATAAATTTCATTCCTCAAGCAAAGTTTGGTATATTGTTTCAAATTAAATAATGGGTTATCATGCCTAAATCTAGAACAATATGTCTCTTATACAAGGAAGATGGAGGATTTACCATAAGTATTTACATGAAAATTATTGTGATAATCTTAGTTCTAATTTCATTTTCCTGCATTGACTTTGAAAAAATTACAGAATTACAAATAACAACGAATATACAGTAATACCAATTTCTATTAATCCATTAAAAATATTATTTGTCGTTATAATGTAATTTTGGTATAATAAACTATCCTTTACACTTCCATCCTAAAAGAGCAACATCTCCTCTCTCCCAAAGAATAAATACAAAAGAAAAAAGCATTTTTCTGGCAATGTTTGGACTTTAGAGAAAAGTTAACGGAGCGTGTCTAAAATAGCATGTTACTAAATAAAAAAAAGAATAAAAGGAAAATAAATGTGTAAAAAAGAAAAATATTAAGTTGCATTCAAGTTTTATTTGTATAGCGTGAAAATGGTATTATTTACTTTAACAGAATTATCATAATATCACGAATGGAATCTATAAGTAAAGATAAGTGGTATGCCTAGATTAAATTCTTCGTTCAATCGCTAAAATTGGTGAGTATAATTCATCGATCTCTAAATTCGCGAGTACAATATATTCTCTCCTTGTTCTGAATAATGACTCACCTTGGGTTGCTCCAGTGTGCTATATGTCATCAAATCATTCGCAGCTATAAAGAATTCATGAATCATGTTCTAGCACATCCAATAGACGGGCATGAAGAGGAGATATACATAACAGAAGGTTCAAGCCGCGAACCTCTTGTATTGTCATATAGATCTTGTCAACCAACGCGATACACAAGTCATGACAAATGAACGCGCTATGTTTCAACCACCACCACCACCATATCGTCCTAGTTCAATCAAAAGTAACCGGTTAAACCAACAACAACCACTATTAGAAATCCGGTAAAAAGGGATCACAAAAAGCGATCAAAGTTGGTCGCTTATAGGCCTAAAAGCGACCAAGAAGCGACCAAATATGCCTGGTAGCTATATTGTTGGTCCCTTTACTTTAGGGACCAAAGTTGGTCGCTAAATAGCGACCAACTTTGGTCTCCAAGGTAAAAGGACCAAATATTCCGATATTGACTTTAGCAACCAACTTTGGTCGCTCTATTATTTTAATAATATAATTTTGGCGACCAAAGTTGGTCTCTTTATGTTAAATACGTTTTTTTTTTATTTATTATTAATCATAAAGTAGCGACCAACTTAGGTCTGCATATAAAAATATTATATATTAAAATCTGGAAAATAGAGACTAAAGTTGGTCGCCATACTATAAATATTTTTAATTTTTTTTTGAAATTATCCACCAAGGTTGGTTGCTAACTTCATGAATTAATTTTTTTTTTTGGTATTAAGCGACCATCTTTGGTCGCTATATTTCCAGAAATTGTTAATTTTCTGGGAAATAGCGACCAAAGTTGGTCGCTTTTAGTGAATTCTGGGTTATATAGCGACCAACCTTGGTCGCTATTTCCTAGAAAATTATTTTTTTGTAATAGAGAAGCGACCAAATAGAGACCAAAGTTGGTCGCTTTTTTGGTATATTGCTGGCAGGAACTGCCTGTTTTGGCAACTACACCACCTGCCAGCTTACCAAAATTCCTAAATAAGCATTTTATGCCAACAACAACAACAACAAGCAACAACAACTAAAAAGCAACAACAACAACAACAACAACAACAACACAATAACAACACTATAACGAACAAAGTATAAAGTTCAATAGAACTTTATACTTTAAGCTAACCAAACTAATAAGTTAACTGTTATTACAAAACCATTCGAAAACTGATTGTATTTGTCTAGTATAAACTAATAAGTTCAAAGATTGTTCTGTACATCATTATCATCACCTTCTGATGAACTTTCTTCACCACGACAGTATCCAGAATGGGCTATTTGTGGAGGATGGGAAGAACGATCACGGGGAGGACGGGAGGAACGAGCACGGGTAATGCGAGCCTCTGGCGATGACTCACGAGACCGGAGAATCGGAAAACTGCTAGAAGCTAGGAAAGATTTGATCTGCTCTTGCATGCCCTTGTACTGAGCTTGCATGCCAGAGTACTGCATATCTCTAAGCCTTTCTCTCTCCTTGGCGGCTTCTAGCTCGGATGCGAGCTTTTGTACAGTCTCCCGCATAGAGGAGAGGCTCTCCCCATCAAGTTGCTCGGCTTGGGAGGAAGTTCCTATTCCTTGCATTCCACACTTATAGCGATCGAATTTCTTATTAGGAAGCCCGTATACCTTCCCCCATTTTGGACCGCCAGCAGCCTGCGTCCACATTCTCTCAGCATCCTCGTCCGATAGTTGGATTTGCGCGCCCGACTCATTAGGTGGCTGACTGCGTATGAATTGCTCCACTTCAGCTGTGAAGCGACCCTATAAGAAAAAATACATTGAATTACTATTTCAAAATTTATATAAAAGTAAATCAAAATTTTTAATGAAAAGTGAAAACTTACATGTACAGTCGAGGCTCGGCCCTCGACCCACCTTTCTTGGTCCGTCTCTTTCTTCTTCTTTACAATATGAGTCTCCTTGAAGTGCTCATCTTGGATCATCGGACGCCCCAACTTTTTTTCCTGAAAACTCATAAATTTTAGTTAATAAACAGAATACATATACTTTGAAAATTAAAATAAATTAAGCAATTACGTACCATTCTTCGTTTTATCAGAAGAGATTTATGTGGTTGGAGGAGTCTACTGGAAAAATAGTGGCAAGTTTTATTTCTTTCATTAATTCCAGCTACTCAAACAGTTGTTACAATATCTCATTGAAACCTACCCCTACCTGCCCTCCCCCCCCAACGAGAGGAGGAGGTGAGTTAGTAGTCTCTATAAATTTACTAGGCGATCTTGTACAATATACCTACTTAGATTGTCTGGAAGTAATTGTATCATTTTTTAG
>NW_017670327.1:785400-794801 GCF_001879085.1 Nicotiana attenuata
AAGGGATTGAGTATTATCTTCTACCTCCTCTTTGGTTTCCTAGACTTTTCTCGACCCCGAGAACCAGTAGGATCACTATTACCTCGACCCTTGCCTGTCATCTGCATAATATAATACATATTTAGATTGAAACATATAAAGAAACTAGCTATAAACGAGAGTTATTAAAGAAACCAACTTTTTAAAGCTCATCGACGTATAGTTCCTCGTCCGAGAATTCTTCTTCCTCACTAGTTTGAGCTTCATCAGTTGATTCTTCTTCCTCGTTTTCTATAAATCTTACTTCATCTATATCAACTTTTTCCAATATGTGTTCAGGATGTTCCAAATCATTTTCTAAAACTTCGTCCACTATTTGGTGAACACTGGAGATATCGTTTTGATATGCAACATCTAACACATTCTCGGCTTCTACGCTACCCACAGGCTTAGTTTTTATTACAACCCACCAATCAGACTTATTCCGCCACAATGGATAAGGAGCATAATACACTTGCCTAACATTATGTGCAATTATGAAAGGATCATAGCGATCATACTCCCTCGTATGATTTACCTCAATTATGTTGTATTGATTGTGTACTCTTGTACCTCTTGTTGGATGTGGGTCAAACCACTTGCATCTAAAGAGTATCAATTTCTTAAATGGCCAACCTGTATATTCTAGTTCTATTATTTCTTTGAGCACACCATAATAATCAATATCTCCATCTTGGTTGCCATCACCACCTTGAACCCACACCCCACTGTTGTTGCTATTTTTATTTTTAGAGCAATCCTCTGTATGAAACTTATAACCATTCACAACATACTTAGACATTGTTGTGACCTCAATCCCAGTTCCCCAAGATACATCTTTCAAAAATTGATTTACACCATTATTTGGATCATTTACCTACATATCGTTAAAAAAATTCATAAGTTAGCATAACTTCCAAACATTTTTTACCTACATAGTATTAGAATATTTTAAGGAGAAACTTAAAAATTGTTTGAACCACGTATCAAATCTCGTATATACAGCATCATGGCCAAATTGACCCATAAAGTGACTGTGACACATCAAATATTTTTAGTAGTTGCATTGAGATGTAATCACAGTAACTTTTATATTTTGATAAGTACTAAATCAATACTTACTTGAGATATGATACAACTTCGGGACAATTTAGCAACATGTGAAGTGTAGCTGACTTGAACTCCATATCACTCAAACTTCTCTTTCTACCATCCTTAAAACATCGGCCTGGTTGATTGAATATGGACATAGGCGGATATAATGGATCATTCCTAAGGTCGACCGTGTGCCTGTTGGGCCTATTCCTAGCACATGGCACATTACTCTCAAAATAATAAGAACAAAAATGAGCAGTTTCCTTCGCAAGATAAGCTTCGCATATAGATCCATCAATCCTATTCCCCTGCTTAACAAATTGTTTGCATTTGCTAATTGTCCTACATAATTCAGGTTGGCCAAGAACATTTGTTTAAATTAAAACAGAAAATTACATCAAACTTAAAATATTACCTCTCAAAGGGATACATCCATCTGCATTGAACAGGCCCTCCATGTCGTGCCTCGTGTACAAGGTGGATTGGAAGGTGTTCCATCACATCAAAAAACCCACATGGAAATATCTTTTCCATCTTAGTAGAAGTTACACGAATTATCTGATCCATCCGGAGTAGGTTTTCTTCCCTTAATGTGGAAGAACACAAGTCTTTGAAAAACAAACTAATCTCTATGATGGATTTCCAGATTCATCCAGGCAAACCACAAAATGCAATAGGCACTAAGGTCTCCATGAAAACATGACAGTCATGACTTTTCAAATGGCTCAACTTCCTACCTCCATATCAACTTTTTTCCCAAAATTCGATGCATAACCCTCAGGCATCTTCAATTTCGTTACCCAATCACAAATTTGCCGTCTTTCCTCCAAAGTGAATGTGTAACTTGCTTTGGGCTTGAACACCTTACCATTGTTTGCTGTCTGCAAGTATAATTCAGGCCGCCTGCAATATTCTTGTAAGTCCATTCTAGCCTTCGGGTTATCCTTTGTCTTACCTTTAATATCCATCACTATGTTGAACAAATTGTCAAAGTAGTTCTTCTCAATATGCATGACATCAAGGTTATGATGGAGAAAATTATCCATCCAACAAGGCAACTCCCAAAATATACTCTGTTTCGTCCAATTATGAGTAACACCGTATCCAGAGAATCTATAAGGTGGAGCTTCAGTAACTTTACTGAAGTTCTGGACCCTCTCCCAAATTTCCTCACCTGAAAGTATCGGAGGTGGGAAATCATATTCCATTTTATTCTTTTTGAATGCATTTTTCATCCTTCTAAACTCATGATCAGGAGGCAAGAATTGACGATGACAATCAAACCATGATTGCTTTCGGCCATATTTCAAAGTGAACGCTTTACTATTTTCCATGCAGTAAGGACAAGCTAGCTTCCCAGCAGTCATCCACCCAGACAACATTCCATACGCAGGAAAATAGTTAATTGTCCACATTCAATTAGCACGAAAAATGAAGTTCTGCTTGGTTGATATGTCATATGTTTCAACACCATCGGACCAAATTGTTTTAGCTCATCAATCAAAGGTTGCAAATATACATCAATCAAACTTTTTGGATTACGTGGACCAGGGATAATACAATTTAAGAATATATATGGACTAGTCATGCACAACTCGGGTGGCAGATTATAAGGTGTATGAAAGACAGGCCAACATGAATATGGTGTGGCAGATATAGAAAAAGGCGTGAAGCCATCCGCACACAGACCTAATCGAACATTCCTTGGTTCACTAGCAAAATCTGGATATGTCTTATCAAAGTGCTTCCAAGCTTCTCCATCTGAAGGATGACACATAACACCAGGTGGTCTTCTATTTTCAAAGTGCCATCTCATATGAGGAGCAGAACTCATCGACGCATATAACCTCTTTAACCTAGGTATAAGAGGTAAATAATGCATCGACTTGATAGCGACCATATTCCCACTGGAAAGCCTCTTGAAACGAGGCTTTTCATAAAATTTACAACTGTCCAAACCTGCATCATCTTTATAATATAGCATGCAACCATCTTCACAACAATCAATTCTCATTGACAAAAGTCCTAACTTAGAAACTAATCTCTTTGCCTTGTAGAAATCACCAGGTAATTCGATATCAGGGCCAACTAGTTCACGCATAAGGTCAATGAAGGAGTCCATGGCTCCTTGAGAAATATTCCAATCAGATTTCATACTTAGTAATCTAACTGCAACAGACAACTCAGAGTGCGGACTTCCGTTACGTAGTGGACGACTAGCTTCCTCTAAAGCTTCATAAAAATGTTTTGCGTCATCATTAGGAGTTTGTTCAACATTTTCATTGGGCTCACCCCCAAAGTGCATCCCAAAAGCATCCGCAACCATATCATGAATTCTAGAATCACGATTTGTATTCTCCACCGACCTACTACTTTCACCCACAACCATGTTATGAAATATCCCATGGCTACCATCGATCTCTCCATGACTAGTCCACACAAAGTAATTCGCTATAAACCCCTTACTATAAAGATGAACCTTAACTTCCTCCGGTTTTCCAAACTTCATACAGTCGCACCTAACACAAGGGCACCTAATTACTCCTTCGTTTATGTATGGCGGAAGTGACATTGCATGTCTAATAAATTCATCAACCCCTTCTACAAAATCCTCCCGCAATCCCCGCCGATTAGGATAATTTCTATTGTACATCCAAGTACGATGTTCCATCTATATAAATAAAGCAAGAACAAATTGATTTAGTTAATTCAAGTATTTATAATTTATTCTTATTTAGGACAATGTATTTACAAGTACTCTTATTTAGGTATTGCTAATGTATGAATTGTTTCTTTTCACAATTTAACTCAATATAATTTAATACAATAACTAAATTTTCTACCTTAATTTCATAAATCTAATGTAGTTCAAACCAAAAACTCTACTACTAAATAGACAAAAATTCTGAAAAATAACATAAAATTATATAGCAAAAATTAAAAATTAAAAAGCTAAGAAGGTAGATTACTAACCTTGGTAGATTAAAGGAGGATTAAAAAGCAGTGGTGGAAAGGGGTGGGGGGACAGCGGCTCCGGCGACAGTGGTAGCGGCGGCTCCGGTGATAGTGGTAGCGGCGGATAGTGGTAGCAGCGGCGCCGGCGTGGTGGCGCGCGGTCACAGTGGTGGCAAGGGGTGGGGGATTGATTTATGTAAGGGAAATAGAGAAGGGGAGGAGAATATGTTGAGAGAGAGTTTGAGAAACTTTTGGTAAGAAAATAAGAGATTGGGAGGGCAAACCCGATTCTGATTCTGGATTTACTAATAGCGATCAACTTNCATAAATTTAGTTAATAAACAGAATACATATACTTTGAAAATTAAAATAAATTAAGCAATTACGTACCATTCTTCGTTTTATCGTCCCTAGGCTGATCGCACCTCCAGTGTGCAAGGATCCTCCCTTCTCAGATGCTCGGGCTTTCTTTCCTTTTTCGCTCTTCTGTATGAACTCTACGGTAAGCCATTGCCTTTGCAAATCATCCCATAAATTCTGAAGCAACCACCCAGGCTTCTATTTCAACCGCCTAGCTTTGGAAAAACAATGGGACAACCGCTTTCGAGCTTTTAGATGGAAATTTACAGCCACTTTCGCGCTATAGCGGTGTTCCCATATACACTTGCTCTGTATTTCAAAAGTCAAGTATTATATGGAAATATCATATTTAGATGGAAATATCATAAAAGCTATATTCGATATATTATACTTAGCTTTTATTAGCTAATAATTATTCAAAAGTTAAGTGCATTAACTGCTTATAATATAGTATATTAGTGCATTAGCTAATATATATATATATATATATACTATGCAATAAGTATTAGTGCATTAGCTAATAAAAGCTAAGTATTAATGCGCTTAACTTTTCATTAATTATGTATTAACGCACTAAGCTTTTATCGAATATATATAAAAGCTATATTCGTTATATATAAGCTAAATTCGATATAATATTAGCTAAATTCGATATATATAAGCTAAGCTATATTCTATAATACATATTTAGATGGAAATATCATAAATATAAATAATTATATTGCTTAAAATAACATTTATACTTTAAATTGATTGAAGATTGCCTCCTTCAGCGAGAATGGGAATTCACTCCAAGTCGCATAAGGACCATCATAAAGCTTTCTGGTGGCTTTGGTGATGATCCTTGTAGTAATATTACTAGGGATGAACCTGCAATTTAATTAAAAAAATACATTAATAACTTAGTAAAACTGTACAAAACAAAAAAAGTAAAAATAACAAATAACTCTTACCCGTCACCCTCAGGGACTACGATGATCCTGCCATATTCATCATAATGCACCTCCTCATCATAATCAACATCATTGTACGAAGCATGTATATCGGAGGCATGTGTGGAAGGTGTAGGGGGTCATAGCTAGTATCTCGCAGGCGAAGGCCTGCAATAGATGGAGTCCCAGATGAAGATGGCTGCGAGCCCTGGGACTACGAGCCCTGGGAGTGTGACATAGCTGTATGAGCCACAATGGGATGAGACACAGATAGTTGTGACCCGAGTGGCTGTGACACGGATGGCTGTGATCCATGTGGATGTGACATGGATCGATGCGATCCATGAGCTGCTGATGGATGCGATCTATGTGGTAGTGAGACAGGTGGATTGTATGTAGGTCGTACAGTCCTATGGCCCTGTGAAGAAAGACCTGGCGTCTGCACGAAGGTGTAGGGCTGGTGATGCGCTGGCAGCTCAGAATAACCCTGGGGTGGAGGCCCAGACATAGGCATAGGCACAGGCATCTGTGAAGAGGCAGGAAGGGATTGAGTAGTATCTTCTACCCTCATCTTTGGTTTCCTAGCCTTTTCTCGACCCCGAGAACCAGTAGGATCACTATTACCTCAACCCTTGCCTGTCATCTGCATAATATAATACATAGTTAGATTGAAACATATAAAGAAACTAGCTATAAACGAGAGTTATTAAAGAAAACAACTTTTTAAAGCTCATCGACGTATAGTTCCTCGTCCGAGAATTCTTCTTCCTCACTAGTTTGAGCTTCATCAGTTGATTCTTCTTCCTCGTTTTCTATAATTCTTACTTCATCTATATCAACTTCTTCCAATATGTGTTCAGGATGTTCCAAATCATTTTCTAAAACTTCGTCCACTATTTGGTGAACACTGGAGATATCGTTTTGATATGCAACATCTAACACATTCTCGACTTCTACCCTACCCACAGGCTTAGTTTTTATTACAACCCACCAATCAGACTTATTCCGCCACAATGGATAAGGAGCATAATACACTTGCCTAACATTATGTGCAATTATTAAAGGATCATAGCGATCATACTCCCTCGTGTGATTAACCTCAATTATGTTGTATTGATTGTGTACTCTTGTACCTCTTGTTGGATGTGGGTCAAACCACTTGCATCTAAAGCTTATCAATTTCTTAAATGGCCAACCTGTATATTCTAGTTCTATTATTTCTTTAAGCACACCATAATAATCAATATCTCCATCTTGGTTGCCATCACCACCTTGAACCCACACCCCACTGTTGTTGCTATTTTATTTTTAGAGCAATCCTCTGTATGAAACTTATAACCATTCACAACGTACTTAGACATTGTTGTGACCTCAACCCCAGGTCCCCAAGATACATCTTTCAAAAATTGATTTACACAATTATTTGGATCATTTACCTACATATCGTTAAAAAAATTCATAAGTTAGCATAACTTCCAAACATTGTTTACCTACATAGTGTTAGAATATTTTAAGGAGAAACTTACAAATTGTTTGAACCACGTATCAAATCTCGTATATACAGCATCATGGCCAAATTGATCCACAAAGTGACTGTGACACATCAAATATTTTTAGTAGTTGCATTGAGATGTAATCACAGTAATTTTTATATTTTGATAATTACTAAATCAATAATTACTTGAGATATGGTACAACTTCGGGACAATTTAGAAATACGTGAAGTGTAGCTGACTTGAACTCCATATCACTCAAACTTCTCTTTCTACCATCCTTAGAACATCAGCCTGGTTGATTGAATATGGACATAGGCGGATATAATGGATCATTCCCAAGGTCGACCGTGTGCCTGTTGGGCCTATTCCTAGCACATACTCTCAAAATAATAACAAAAATGAGCAGTTTCCTTCGCAAGATAAGATTCGCATATAGATCCTTCAATATTATTCCTCTGCTTAACAAATTGTTTGCATTTGCCAATTGTCCTACATAATTTCAGGTTAGCTAAGAACATTTATTTAAATTAAAACAGAAAATTACATCAAACTTAAAATATTACCTCTCAAAGGGATATATCCATCTGCATTGAACAGGCCCTCCAAGTCGTGCCTCGTGTACAAGGTGGATTGGAAGGTGTTCCATCACATCAAAAAACTCACATGGAAATATCTTTTCCATCTTAGTAGAAGTTACACGAATGTTCTGATCCATCCGGAGTAGGTTTTCTTCCCTTAATATGGAAGAACACAAGTCTTTGAAAAACAAACTAATCTCTGTGATGGGTTTCTAGATTCGTTCAGGCAAACTACAAAATGCAATAGGCACTAAGGTCTCCATGAAAACATGACAGTCATGACTTTTCAAATGGCTCAACTTCCCTACCTCCATATCAACTTTTTTCCCAAAATTCGACGCATAACCCTCAGGCATCTTCAATTTCGTTACCCAATCACTAATTTGCCGTCTTTCCTCCAAAGTGAATGTGTAACTTGCTTTGGGCTTGAACACCTTACCATTGTTTGCTGTCTGCCAGTATAATTCAGGCCGCCTGCAATATTCTTGTAAGTCCATTCTAGCCTTCGGGTTATCCTTTGTCTTACCTTTAACATCCATCACTGTGTTGAGCAAATTATCAAAATAGTTCTTCTCAATATGCATGACATCAAGGTTGTGACGGAAAAGATTATCCTTCCAATAAGGCAACTCCCAAAATATACTCTGTTTCGTCCAATTATGAGTAACACCGTATCCGGGAAATCTATAAGGTGGAGCTTCAGTAACTTTACTGAAGTTCTGGACCCTCTCCCAAATTTCCTCACTTGAAAGTATCGGAGGTGGGAAATCATATTCCATTTTATTCTTTTTGAATGCATTTTTCATCCTTCTAAACTCATGATCAGGAGGCAAGAATGACGATGACAATCAAACCATGATTGCTTTCGGCCATATTTCAAAGTGAACGCTTTACTATTTTCTATGCAGTAAGGACAAGCTAGCTTCCCAGCAGTCATCCACCCAGACAACATTCCATACGCAGGAAAATCGCTAATTGTCCACATTAAATTAGCACGCAAAATGAAATTCTGCTTGGTTGATATGTCATATGTTTCAACACCATCGTACCACAATTGTTTTAGCTCATCAATCAAAGGTTGCAAATATACATCAATCAAACTTTTCGGATTACGTGGACCGGGGATAATACAATTTAAGAATATATATGGACTAGTCATGCACAACTCGAGTGGTAGATTATAAGGTGTAAGAAAGATAAGCCAACATGAATATGGTGTGGCAGATACAGAAAAAGGCGTGAAGCCATCCGCACACAGACCTAATCGAACATTCCTTGGTTCACTAGCAAAATCCGGATATGTCCTATCAAAGTGCTTCCAAGCTTCTCCATCTGAAGGATGACACATAACACCAGGTGGTCCTCTAGAATCACGATTTGTATTCTCCACCGACCTACTACTTTCACCCACAACCATGTTATGAAATATCCCATGGCTACCATCGATCTCTCCATGACTAGTCCACACAAAGTAATTCGCTATAAACCCCTTACTATAAAGATGAACCTTAACTTCCTCCGGTTTTCCAAACTTCATACAGTCGCACCTAACACAAGGGCACCTAATTACTCCTTCATTTATGTATGGCGGAAGTGACATTGCATGTCTAATAAATTCATCAACCCCTTCTACAAAATCCTCCCGCAATCCCCGCCGATTAGGATAATTCCTATTGTACATCCAAGTACGATGTTCCATCTATATAAATAAAGCAAGAACAAATTAATTTAGTTAATTCAAGTATTTACAATGTATTCTTATTTAGGACAATGTATTTACAAGTACTCTTATTTAGGTATTGCTAATATATGAATTGTTTCTTTTATCAATTTAACTCAATATAAATTAATACAAGAACTAAAAGATCATAATTTCTACCTTAAGTTCATAAATCTAATGTAGTTCAAACCAAAAACCCTAATACTAAATAGACAAAAACTCTAAAAAATTACATAAAATTATATAG
>NW_017670327.1:800523-810399 GCF_001879085.1 Nicotiana attenuata
TTCAGGACTAGATATGTCACTATTGAATTTCTTGTCATGTCTTTCG
The DNA here is from genome assembly GCF_001879085.1 of Nicotiana attenuata. NCBI lineage: Eukaryota > Viridiplantae > Streptophyta > Magnoliopsida > Solanales > Solanaceae > Nicotiana > Nicotiana attenuata. The sequence continues at coordinate 800,570 of NW_017670327.1, forward strand.
GGCTGACCAATGCCCCAGGCAACTTTCATGCACCTGATTGAACAGTGTGTTCCGGCCTTAACCTTGGATTCATTTGTCATAGTATTCATTGATGACCATACTGGTATACTCGCGCAGTCAGGAGAGCAACGCGCAGCATTTGAGAGTTGTATTGCGAGATTAAGGGAGGAGAGGCTTTATATGCAAAGTTTCTCCAAATGTGAGTTCTGGTTTGGTTCAAGTGGCTTTACTTTGGACTCTGTGTGGTGCCAGTGAGGTATTCAGGTTGACCCAAAGGAAGATATATGCGGTGCAGGAGTGGCCTAGACCGACCTCAGCCACAGAGATTTCGCAGCTTCCTAGGGTTGGCAGGGTACTATCGCCGTTTTATGCAGGGATTTTCCTACATTGCATCGCCCTTAACCAAGTTGACTCAGAAGGGTGTCGCATTTGTATGGTCGGATGAGTGTGAGGAGAGCTTTCAGAAGCTCAAGACAGCTTTGACCACAGCTCCAGTGTTAGTCTTGCCATCAGCTTCAGGATCGTATACGGTATATTACGATGCTTCGAGAGTTGGGATTGGATTGTTGTTTTGATGCAGGAGGGTAGAGTTATTGCGTATGCTTTCTCGTCAGTTGAAGCCCCAGAGCAGAACTACCCCGTCCTATGACTTAGAGCTAGCAGCTATAGTTCATGCACTGAAGATTTGAGGCATTACTTGTATGGCGTATCCTGTGAGGTATTCACTGATCATCGCAAGTCTTCAGCATTTTGTTCAAGAAAAAGGATCTTAAATTTGAGGCAGCGTAGATGGTTGGAGTTACTTAAGGATTATGACATTACTATCCTGTATCACCCGGGGAAGGCAATGTAGTGGCCGATGGCTTTGAGCCGGAAGTCAGTGAGTATAGGGAGTTTGGCGTACATTCTAGTTGAGGAGAGGCCATTTGCAGTTGATGTTCAGGCCTTGGCCAACCGATTTGTGAGATTAGATATTTCAGAGCCTAGTCAAGTGTTGGCTTGTGTGGTTTCTCGGTCTTCCTTGTGACGACCCCATCAGGAGTGCAGTATGATGATCCGCATTTGCTTGTCCTTAAGGACAGGGTTCAGCATGATGATGCCAGGGATTGTGACCATGGGAGATGATTGGTGTGTTAAGGATGCAGGCCGGATTTTGCGTGCCCAACCGGGGATGGGCTTCGGGAGTTGATACTGGAGGAGGCCCATACTCGCGGTATTCCATTTAGACAACACTATTGGTGGCGGAGGATGAAGAGAGATATTGTGGAGTATGTAGCCTGGTGTCTTAATTGTCAGCAAGTGAAATATGAGCATCAGAGACCGGGTGGCTTATATCAGCAGATGGTTATTCCTGAGTGGAAGTGGGAGAGAATCACTATGGATTTTGTTACCGGACTTCCACGAACTCTAAAGAAATTTGATGCTATTTGGGTGATTGTAGACAGACTGACCAAGTCCGCGCACTTCATTCCGGTTTGTACTACCTATTCTTCAGAGCGGCTGGCAGAGATCTATATTCGGGAGATAGTTCGATTGCATGGTGTCCCAGTTTCTATCATATCAGATCGGGGCACTCAGTTCACCTCTCAGTTCTGGCAGGTTGTTCAGCGAGAGTTGGGTACTCAGGTGCAGTTGGGCATAGCTTTTCACCCTCAGACGGACGGGCAGTCCGAGCGCACCATTGAGATATTGGAGGATATGTTACGTGCCTGTGTTATTGATTTTGGAGGATCATGGGACGGTTTCTACCGCTTGTAGAGTTTGCATACAACAATAGCTATCAGTCCAGCATTCAGATGGCACCGTATGAGGCCTTGTATGGGAGGCGGTGTAGATCGCCAGTTGGTTGGTTCGAGCCCGGGGAGGCTAGGTTGTTGGGGACAAATTCGGTTCATGATGCATTGGAGAAGGTGAAGGTGATTCAGGAGAGACTTCGTACAGCACAGTCGAGACAGAAGAGCTATGCAGACAGGAAGGTTCGAGATGTATCTTTTATGATTGGTGAGAAGGTCTTGCTGAAGGTTTCACCCACAAAGGGTGTTATGAGATTTGGGAAGAAAGGGAAGCTGAGCCCGCGGTTTATTGGACCTTTTGAGGTACTCAGGAGGATCGGGGAGGTGGCTTATGAGCTTGCCTTGCCACCTAGCTTGTCGAGCGTGCATCCAGTTTTTCACGTGTCTATGCTCCGGAAGTACGTTGGGGACCCGTCCCATGTTTTAGATTTCAGCACAGTTCAGCTGGAGGGTGACTTGACGTACGAGGTAGAGCCAGCAGCCATTTTGGATCGTCAGGTTCGGAAGTTGAGATCAAAGGATGTGGCATCAGCGAAAGTGCAGTGGAGAGGTCGCCCCCGTGGAGGAGGCTACCTGGGAGACCGAGCAGGAGATGCGGAGCAGATATCCTCACCTATTTGAGACTTCAGGTATGTTTCTTGACCCGCTCGAGGACGAGCGTTTGTTTAAGTTGGGGAGGATGTGACGACCCGACCCGTCGTCACGTGAGTTACCACCCCGTTTTCCCCATGTTATGCTTCTTTAAGTTTCATTATCAGTATTTGATGTGTTAGAGTTGGTTTGGAATGGTTTTGATAAGAAATGAGACACTTAGTCTCTTTTAAGAAGGCTTAAGTTGGAAAAGTCAACCGGATGTTGACTTTTGTGTTAGAGATCTCGGATTTGAATTTCGATGATTTGGTTAGCTTCGGGGGATGATTTGTGACTTAGGAGTGCGATCGGAATTGATTTTGGAGGTTCGGTGTAGAATTAGGCTTGAATTGGCGAAGTTAGTATTTTGGCGAATTTCGATTGGTAGGTGAGATTTTGATCCGGGGGTCGGAATGAGATTCCGAGAGTTGCAGTAGCTTCGCTAGGTGATTTTGGATATGTGTGCAAAATTTCACGTCATTCGGAGATGTTTTGGTTGGGTTTCTGATCGAATGCGTGTTTCGGAAGTTTTAGAAGAACTTAGGCTTGAATTCGATGAGAAATGATGGTTTTGTGTTGTTTGAGGTGTTTTAATGATTGGAGCAAGTTTGAATAAGGTATTGGATCATGCTTGTATTTTTGGTTGAGGTCCCGAGGGCCTCGGGGTGATTTCGGATGGCTAACGGGAAGTTTTGAACTTAAGAGATTGTAGAACCTGTGCTGCTTCTGGTATTTTCGCTTCTGCGGAATTGGGACCGCAGAAGCGGTACCGCAGAAGCGAGAGGAGAGACGCAGAAGCGGCAGGGACCGCAGGTGCGGAATTGGTGACCGCATCTGCGGAGTCGCAGATGCGACAGGAGGACCGCAGATGCAGTATTTGAGCTCTTACAGGGATCCGCAGATGCGTTAATTTGTTCGCAGAAGCGGGAGGCGCAGGAGCGGATGTTAAACCGCAGAAGCGGATATGTCCGCAGAAGCGGTGCATTGACCGCAAAAGCGGGAGCCGCAGATGCGGAAATAACTGGTCAGAATAGTTTTTATTTCCCTTCGCGAATTTTTGAAAGGGTTTCATATTTTCACTTCGGACTTGGAGAATTTGGGCGAGTTGGAGGAGAGGAATCAAGGGACTTCATTGAGGTAAGAATTTCTAAACCAAAAACACGATTTTATGGTGCAAACACATGGAATTAGACTGAAAACTCAAGGATTTAAGGTCAAAGATGGTGGTTTAGGGCTTGTAACCTAAGAGAACAAAAATTGGGAATTTGAGGGGTCATTTGGACTCCGATTTTGGTGTTCTTTATATGTATAGACTCGCGGCGAGATAAGGAATCCGGTGATGTAAAATTTGTAATTTTTCGAGAAGTGGGCCTGGGGCTCGGGTTTTGCCAACTTCGTGATTTTCGATATTTTTCGAGTCTTTTCGATTGGGTTATATTCCCTTAGCATATTGTGACGTATTCGTTGTGGTTTTGGTGAGATTCGACGCGCGAAGAGGTGAATTCGAAAGGCAAGGGCATAGCAAGCTAGGACTTTGGCCGGCTTGAGGTTAGTAATAAATGTAAATGCTGTGTTGATGATTTGAAACCCCGAATTTGCACAACGTAGTGCTATGTGAGGTGACTTGCACGCCGGATAACGGGCGTGGGGTAGATCACCGTCGGGGAATGTGACTTGGTCCGTCCCGCTTAATAAAATTGCTACCTATTTGTTTGTAGTTTTGTGATATCCTTATAAAAATGGATTAATTGTTATCATTGGGCTTTGTGCCAACTACTTGAATCCTTCAGGGATTGTTTTAATGGTTTCTTACCATATTTATAAATATTAAACTCAGTCCTGGTATTTAATACTGTGTTTGCAATCTCAGCCATTTTCTTAAATTAGAAATTAAGTTAATATTTTTAACTGAAGTTTGGGTTGAATATTTTTATACTATTGTGTGATTTTTGGACTGAGTATGGGATCGGGCTGCACGCCGCAGCAGTATTATAATGATATTGATATGAGGCCAAGGGCCTGTTCGATGCCACGAGATGGTTTATTATTGCGCTTGGGCCGTAAGGGGCCCCTCCCGGAGTTTGCACACCCCCAGTGAGCGCCGTCGACGTTAAATAAATGGAGCGGGCTGCACGGCCGCAGCGGGGTACTGGAGGTACCGGTTTATGTGTTGCATTGCATAATTAAGTGTTATTTATTTCTTCATCTGATGTGATGTTTATTNCCGTCGACGTTAAATAAATGGAGCGGGCTGCACGGCCGCAGCGGGGTACTGGAGGTACCGGTTTATGTGTTGCATTGCATATTTACTTGTTATTTATTCTCCTTCTGGTGTGACTTTATTATAAATGTTTTAATGTTTACCGCATTATGCTATTGGTCCACGTTGTTGTATTTTTAGCTTTATTTTGTGTTTATTTAGGATTTCTGATCCTCAGACTTTATTTATATTTATTACTTTCTGAGTTGGAAGTACTCACCATACTTCCTGCACCTTGTGTGCAGATTCAGGTACACCACAGGGTGAGTGAGGACTCGTGTTAGCTGAGCAGCATTATCCGGGAGTATCAAGGTACATGGCGTTCGCAGCTCTGATCTCTCCCATCTATCTTTATTATTTTATTCATAATTTTCCTAGTTGGATTTGTAATAGGTGGATGATCTTTTTTAGAGGCTCATGTTCGTGACACCAGATTCGGTGGGCTATTTAGTATTTTATTTTGGGGTTTTTTGAATGTTAGAGATTATATCAGAATTTCCGTACTAAATTGGTATTATAGTAGTGAACACTTATTTATTTATATAGGTTATTTGGCTAAGGTTGTGTAAATGGTCGGGCTTGCCTAGAATTGTGTTGGGCGCCATCACGACCGGGGTTTGGGGTCGTGACACTCTCTCTACTATAAGAGTGAATATCATCAATGAATACAATCACAAAGGAATCCAAGTAAGGCTTTAACACTCGGTCCATCAAATCTATGAAAGCTACTGGGCACTAGTCAACCAAATGAAATCAGCACAAACTCGTGATGACCATAACGAGTCCTAAAAGTTGTAAGCACTTGATGATAGCTAGATCTAAAATCAATCTTGGTAAACACCTTGGCACGCTGAAGCTAGTCAAACAAAATCATCAATCCTAGGAAATAGATACTGGTTCTTGATGGTAATCTTGTTCAGCTGCTGATAATCAATGCAGATCCTTAGAGAACCATCCTTCTTCTTCACAAACAACATTGGCGCACCCCAAAACACTCAGTCTAATGAATTCTTTATTAGGCAAATCCTGTAATTGCTCCTCTAATTTCTTCAACTCGCTAGAGCCATATGGTATGGTGGATGAAAAATGGGTTGAGTTCCCCAAACCAAATCAATGCAAAAGTCACTAAACCTATTGAGGCATTGCCACTCATAGAGTTTTCTTATAACAACAACTTCCACGCTAGTATCCAGATGGCACCATTTGAGGCATTGTATGGTAGGAGATGTAGGTCTCCCATTGGGTGGTTCGAGGTTGGAGAAGCTAAATTGATAGGGCCAGACCTTGTGCACCAGGCTATGGAGAAGGTCAAAATTATTAAGGAAAGGTTAAAGACTGCTCAGAGTCGCCAAAAGTCTTATTCCGACGATTGTCACATGGATTTGGAGTTCAAAGAAGATGATTGGGTATTCTTGAAGGCTTCCCCCATGAAGGGTATCATGCGGTTTGGGAAGAAAGGAAAGTTGAGCCCAAGGTATGTCGGACTGTACAAAACATTCAGCGGATTGGTCAGGTGGCATACAAGCTCGAGTTGCCACCCGAGATGTCATTGGTACACAGTCTTCCATGTGTCTATGTTGAAGAAAGTAGTGGGAGATCCGTCCACTATTGTGCCAGTTGAAACCATCGAGGTTAATGAAGAACTGGCATATGAAGAAGTACCAGTTGCCATTCTTGACAGGCAGGTCCGGAAACTGAGAAATAAGGAAATTGCCTCCATAAAAGTGTTATGGCGGAACCAGCAGGTTGAGGAAGCCACTTGGGAAGCCGAGGAAGAAATGAGAAAGAAGTACCCACATTTGTTTGTATAGCCATGTAATAGCCTTTTATGCATTTGGTCTCTAGGAACTCCTATCTTTTGACTCGATCTATGTAAAACTGTTCTGTCTTGGTTATATGTTGCCTATGCGGCCATGGTTGGCGTTGTACAAGTTATGTTGTGTCTATGGAACATGTATATGTTGTTGGAATATGTTTCTGGGGCTCTCTGACAGGTGGATAGGCCTAGATATAAGAGAAACTCTTGCGAAATTTTTGGAAATTTAGGGAGTTAGCCAAATTTGGGGCTGTGGATATGTTTCATGTTGTGAAAAGTTGAGGTTGCATAAGAATTTCTAACAAGTGACCCTTGGCCCTCGTTCGAGGACGAATGATCTTAAGTGGGGGAGGATGTAAGGCCCTGTGAAAATTTCCACTCAAAACCCGAAAGCTCGCAGTGCCAAGTTAGGTATATGTGTTAGAGATTTGTAAAATCTCGCCGCAGTTTGGACCCTTTGGATTGATCTGTACATTAAACAGTTAAGGGATAATATTTTCCAGAAAAGTGCATTTATGCGGTCCACTATGCGATCGCAGAATAGCTATGCGGACCGTATAGTCGCCGCAGAGTCAGGCAGTGTGATGGTTAATATGAGGTCAACTATGCGGCCAATTATGCGATCGCATAATCACTATGCGGGCCGCATAGTCATCGCATAATCCCTTAGAATTTTGTAAGGGGCAGTTCTGCGGTGCATTATGCGACGGCAGAACGGGTATGTGGACCGCATTTCAGTCGCATACCCAGACAGTGTGTTCAGGTTTTGGGACCATTTTTGCGGTCCATTTTGCGGGCCGCATGTCAGGAATGCGATCGCAGATTGTGTCGGGGCTCCTATTTTCTAACTTTTAAAACCCGACCCATTCTCATTAAAAACACCCATTAGACCACTTTTATGTAATTTTTACTGCAAATAGAGTGAGAGAGGGAGCTCTAGAGGGAGAAACTAACTCTCAATCCTTGCCAAATCTTTGAAGACTCTCAAGCAAAAATTGTTAGGCTTTCACCCCAAGAGGTAAGAAACTTGAGCCCTAATCTCTGGTTTCGGAATTCGCACTAGAATGAGTACTTAGCTTGGGGGTTCATGGGAATAAGAATGGATTTCTTGCATGCATATAAGATCATAGAGTATTGGGAGGTTGTGAACTAAAAAGAAAGCACTTGGGGTATAAAATGATAGAAATCTCTCACAAAAAGGACCTAAGATCACAATGCACCCTTAGTGCTTGATAATATGCTCAAACGAGCTAGAATCTTAATCTTGTCTCTAATTCTTGGTTCGATTTGTAATTCTTATACAATAGATTGAAGTACTAAGAGTCCCGGAATTTTGTAAGAATTAAGGAAAGATTTATTGAGGTATGTATGCCTAAAACCCCGTCTTTTAGAAATTGAGCTCCGTTGGTGTTTGTGTAAATACGGTAAGATTAAAGTTGAATTGTTGAATTAATTGTTGTTTCACATGAATTTGGGGTTGTAACCTTATATGCGGAAAGATGTGTCTCAATATGATCAATGTGCTATTCTTGATAACTTGAAAAGGTACAAGGAATACGAATCATGTATTGAAATGCTTAGACCTTAAATTGAGATTGAAGCTGCACATGTTGTGCCATCTATGAAGTCTTATCTATGCTTACAGTTTAATGTGCTCTTGTGTGCACCTATTATCCTAATTGCAAAGCTAACATTGAAATTGGGAATGATGTGAAATGTGCCCTAGTGCAAGAAATAATGTGATAGTTGTGGCAACAAGTGCCTATGAAATGATATATGTGAAACAAAGATTGAAACGAGATGATTAATGAGAAGGGAACAACGCCTTGGTAAGGCGGCCTAGCCGATCGGGCCGAGATCGGACTCGCTCAAGATAGCATTGGTATTGTGAATGAATTCCGGAAAAAGGGAAAATGAGATTGTGATTGAAGTATATGTCTGAAAGGAGGCAACCTAGCCGATCGGGTCGAGATCGTACTCCGCTCAAGATAGCGGTGGTATTGTGAACAATGATGAATAGTGTGAAATGCCTCAAACTAAAAGCTATGGAAAAATGATGTGAAAATTGTATAATTCTTTTATTTGATAATGTGGCGATCGTTTAAAGTTTTGAGTTATACATGTGATTTCCTTATTCTTGTATGAAAGTTCTTTCTAACTAGATGGTGTTTAGTTATACATACTAGTACTATTCCATGGTACTAACATCCCTTTTGTCGGGGGCGCTACATTTTTAAATGAATGTAGGTGGTCTATAGCGGACAGTGCCGACCGCGCGTAGCGGAGTGTCCTCCTCTCGAAGTCTTGGTGAGCCCCTTTTTCCTTCAAGGGGTTATGTTGTACATCTTTTGTGGTAGACTTCCACTTTTGAGGTATAGCCGGGGCCTTGTTGCCGGCGTTGTCATAATTTATCTTTGTATCCATAGAGGATCCATAGACGTTGTGTGGGTTACGTATGGGTGTTGGATGGTCTATGAACTATGTTGTAACTCCGAACTCCCACTTTCTTTAAAATTGTAACTGTATGGAAAATATGGAACCTAACTAAGGTTTAAGGGTATGATATAAAATGAACTATCAATGTTGAATGTACAACCCCTCTTATTGTCTAATTAAACGAAAACTGGATCCCTTAATCACATTGAGTTGGGTAGAAAGTGTTTGATAAGGCTTGCTCAGTTGGGTTCACTCGGTTGAGCGCCGGTCGCGCCTCCCGAGGTTGGGGCTTGACACATCAACAAAAAAACCATAGAAATAATGACAACCCTTAAACCCTAATTCTCAACCATCTCATAACCCACAACCTTAATGCTCGACCTCCACACCTTCCTATCAAGGACCATGTCCTCGGAAATCTGAAGTCATGTCATGTCCTGTCTGATTATCTCTCCCAAATAATTCTTAGGCCTCCCTCTACCTCTTCTTGTACCCACCAAAACCAATCGCTCGCACCTCCTTACGGAGGCATTTGGGCTTCTCCTCTATACATGCCCGAATCATCTAAGCGTCACTTCCCGCATCTTGTCATTCATAGGAGCCATGCCCACCTTCTCCCGAGTATCTTCATTCCTAATCTTATCCATCCTAGAGTGCCTGCACATCCACCTCAACATCCTCATTTCTAATACTTTAATCTTCTGGATATGTGAGTTGTTAACTTGCCAACACTCAGCCCCATTCAACATGGCCGGTCTAACTACCGCTCCATAAAACTTACCTTTAAGTATCGAGGGTACTTTCTTGTCACACAAAACTCCAGATGATAATCTCCATTTCATCCACCCCACCTCTATACGGTGTGTGACATCCTCATCGATCCCCCACCCCCACC
>NW_017670327.1:810419-828186 GCF_001879085.1 Nicotiana attenuata
CCCCCAAAACCTACCCAAGGTACTTCAAACTGCCTCTCTTTGGGATGACTTGTGATTCAAGCCTCCCTTATGTTAATCTATCAACTAGGGGACATCATGATATCCTAAGGTGGGAATTTGGGGTTGTTACAAGTTGGTATTAAAGCTCTAGGTTCATAGGTATTATGAGTCATAAGCAAGTTTAGTAGAGTCATACGGATCAGTACGGAGACATATGTAGTTATCTTCGTGAGGCTATAGAACTGCTAGGAAAATAACACTTCTTTGATTTTTAATCATGCGAATTTGTTGATTTCAAAATCCGAGTCTTTGTCTTTCTATTCTCTCATAGATGGTGAAGACACGACTGCTACATCCAATGATGAGACACCCGCTCTGCCTCTAGAGCCGAACGAGGCCGGGGCCAGGACAGAAGCCAAGGAGGGGCACCTGCTATAGCCAAAGCACCTGCCCGAGTAGTGACTAAGGAGCCACCAGTAGCTCTGGTTGGTGGACAGGCACCCGAGGTGTCTGTAGCTGCCCCTAGACTTCAGGAGACCATAGCACAGTTCTTGAACATATTCGGCTCTTTAGCTTAGGCAAGATTGATTCCTCTTGCACCACCTACATCTCAGGCTGGGAGAGGAGTAGCTAGTCCACATTGATCAGGTCCCGGGTGTCATGCCAGCAAAACCTGTTATTCCGGTTCAGCTTGAGGTTAGGCCAGAGGCATCTGAGGAGGAGAAGAGGAAGCTTGAGAGGTTCAAGAAGTATGATCCTCCTACTTTCTGTGGCACAGTTACAAAGGATTAACATGGATTTTTAGAGAAGTGCCACCGTATTCTCCGCACCATGAGTATTATGGAGGTGGTAGAGTTGCTTTTACTAAATTTCAGCTATTAGGAGTGGCATATCGGTGGTGGTAGGATTACGAGGAGGGTAGGACAGCTGATGCAGCCCCACTCATTTGGGATTAGTTTTTTCAGAGATATTTTTGAGCGAGTTTGTTCCCCATACCATTTGGGATGCATGGCACACAGAGTTTGAGCAGATGCGTTAGGAGACTATGTCAATGTCAGTGTACGCTATCAGATTCAGCGAGTTGTCCCAACATGCACCTGACTTGGTTTGTATAGTTAGAGAGCGAGTCAACAAATTCATTGATGGGCTCACTTATGGTCTTAGATTCAGCATGGCTCGAGAGTAGGAGACGGTTACTCCATTTCAGCAGGTTGTAGGGATTACACAGGGTTGGAGGGTTTATGGGGCCAAGATAGAGAGGACGGGGAGGCCACGAGGCCTCGAGGTACTGGAGGATTTAGTGGTGGCGACGTTGCAGTTTCAGCTCAACATGGCAGGGGTTATGTGAATCATCTAGTTAATTCAGCACTTCCAGCTTCTAGTAGTGCTCCGGCTACTCCAAGGTCGCAGGTGTCCCATTTCTCATAGCCACTTTCCAATACATCTTCTGCACGGGGTGACTTCAGCGATCAATCTAGCTGACCAGGCCAGGGTTAGTTTCAACAGCCATGCCTGCCGAGAGCTTGCTTTGAGTGTGGTGATACCTGACATATGGTGAGGAACTGCCCTAGACTCATGAGGGGTACACCTCCATAGACTACACAGCTGTATAGATTCCACAGGGTCAACAGGGTTCACAGGCCATGGTTTCTATTCCAGTTGCCGCTCCATCTGCACGGCCAGCGAAAGGTGGAGGTCAGACTAGTAGAGGTCGCCCTAGAGGGGGAAACTAGGCTTATTTCTATGCTTTTCTTGTTAGGACGAAGGTAGTTGCATCGAATGTTGTTATCACAGGTATAGTTCTGCTCTGGCATAACGATGCATCAGTCTTATTTGTTTCGAGATCCACTTACTCATGTGTCATCTTACTTTGCTCCATATTTGGTGTATCACATGATTCTGTGAGTGCTCCTATACATGTGTCCACGCTTGTGGAAGATTCTATTATTGTAGATCGTGTTTATCGGTCGTGTTTAGTCACTATTATTGGTTATGATACTAGAGTTGATCTATTGCTACTCAATATGGTAGACTTTGACGTGATCTTGGGCATGGATTGGTTATCTCCCTACCACGCTAATCTAGACTTTCACGTCAATACTGTGACGCTGGTTATGCTAGGTTTGTCGCGGATGGAGTGGAGGGGTATATTGGATTATATTCCTAATAGGGTGGTGTCCTTTCTTAAGGCACATCGAATGGATGATAAGTGGTGTGAAACATATCTAGCCTTTTTTAGGGATGTCAGTGCTCATACTCCTACCATTGAGTCAGTTCCGGTAGTGAGAGATTTCCCGGATGCGTTTCCAGCAGACTTACCGGGCATGCTTCCCGATAGGGATATCGATTTTGGTATTGACCTAGTGCCGGGCACTCAGCCCATTTCTATTCTACCATATCGTATGGCAATAGTAGAGTTGAATGATTTGAAAGAACACCTGAATGAGTTTCTTGATAAAGATGTCATCCGGCTGAGTGTTTTGTCGTAGGTGCTCCAGTACTATTTGTGAAGAAGATGGATGGTACTATACGGATGTGTATTGATTATAGGCAGTTGGAAAAAGGTTACAATGAATAACAAGTACCCATTATCGCGCATTGATGACTTATTTAATCAGCTGCAGGGTGCCAAAGCGTTCTCGAAGATTGATTTAAGGTGAGGGTATCATCAGCTGAAGATTCAGGATCTAGATATCCGAAAGACTGCTTTCAGGACTTGGTACGATTACTATAAGTTTCTAGTGATGCCATTTGGGCTGACCAACGCCCCAACATCATTTATGCACTTGATGAATAATGTATTCTGGCTATATCTTGATGTATTCGTCATTGTGTGTCACGACTCAAAATCCACTAAGGGTCGTGATGGCGCCGGACACCACTGTCAGGCAAGCCAACACCAAGAAGTTAATTAAATTCCCATTTTAGTATATATTGAAATCACTTTTCTTTTATACATTAAACAATAAATAATGAAATTTGCTGAAATAATAATGGTGTCTTTAACAATTCCTAAATACTGAATAAGCCCATAATCATCCCAGAACCCGGTGTCATAAGTGCATGAGCAATTCCTAGGAAAAATAAGGTATAATATAATAATTGTCCGGAATACAAATTGGACAGGAAGTAAAATACAATACGCTGAAAGAGACTATACTAGCTGCGAGTCACCTCGAGAAATGAAGCTCACCTAGTCTCCGCATCATCCATGCTGCTACGCCTAGTAGGCCACTAGAATCACGTGTGCCTGTGCAACAAATATGCACAGCAAGTGTAGCATGAGTACGAAAACAACGTGTACTCAGTAAGTATCCCGCCTAATCTCGAAGAAGTAGAGACGAGAGGTCGACTTCGACACTTAGTAGTGCTACAATAATGATACACAATTAATATAACAAAATCTAGGATTTTTACAAAGCATGGTCGTAACTCAAAAGAATGAAACAAGTAATCAATTCCTTTATTCAAAGGGAAATTTCCAAATTTCGTTTTCATCAATGATAAATTTATTCTCCATTCTGGGAGTGACAATATCAACTTCAATGAATTTTAAGGCAAGCGATACAAGCATGCGCGACTCATGCCGAGGTCATACGGCCCGATCCAACAATATTTAAAATGTGCACTGCCAGAGGGTCGAATGGCGCGAACCATATATGCATCTACTACCCCGCTCGCGAATCATACATGCGACGCGGTCAAACACAAATAAACAATCACCCTGCTCGCGAATCATACATGCGACGCCGGTACACATAGAAACATATATTCGAACAGTCAATCAAGACTTCATCTAGGAAACAATTGTTCAAGGAGGTGTACATTTCTCTTTTACAAGTCAAGAAAATAAAGTTTAACTCTTTTAGAAAAATCATTTGTCACTTCGATATGATTTAAGCAAATTAAACCATCAATACAGTTACAATTATTACAAGTAAGCATGCTTTTGGGTCCTAGACTACCCGGACATAGGCATAATAGTAGCTACGCACGGACTCTCGTCACCTAGTGCGTACGTAGCCCCCACAAATAGCAGCACAGATGTTCAATTAATTCACCTATGGGGACAATTCCCTCTTACAAGGTTAGAAAGGAGACTCACCTCGCTCCGAAGTTCCATAACCGGCATTCCACGCCCTTCTGAAGACTCAAACCGATGCACAATGCTCCAAAACTAGCCAATATTATGCAAATCCATTAATATATGTTCAATTACTCATTACAATCCAATTTATAACAATTCCTAACCCCGATCGAAAAGTTGACGAAATTGCCCTCGGGCCCATGTGCCCGGATTCCGAAATTTTTCGAAGATAAAGTTTACCCAAAATCTCACGAACCCAAATATATAATTTTCTCTCAATTTCATGCCCAAAATCGTGGTCAAAATTCAAGAATATCAAATTTCTAGGTCTTCCTCAAAACCCCAAATTTCCACTAATTTCCATGTTAAAATTCATACATAATCAATGTATTTAACTCCTAATAAGTGGGGATAACTTACCTTGCCATTGAATGATGAAACCTCCTCTTGAAATCCTCCAAGAATCGCCCAAGCCAAGAGAAAAATGAAAGAAATGGGCCAAATCCCGTCTTAAAACAACTCACTACCCAGCACTGCCCTTCTTCGAGAACGCGGAAATGTCCTCCCGTTCGCGAAGCTCAGAAATCTCATGCCCAGAATCCACGTTAGCGACCTGCTGATCGCGTTCGCGGAAGCCAGCTTCCCTAACTCATCGCGTTAGCGTTAACCTCTACGCGTTCGCGTAGGCCAAATGGCCTTGGGCCCAGCTCTCTCTTACCTTCTTCGCGTTCCCGTAACCTTGACCGCGTTCACGAAGGCTAAACCAACTACTGCCTCGCGTTCGCGTCTGCTACTTCGCGTTCACGAAGGCCAAACTCAGCAGCCCCATCAACTCCTCTTCGCAAACTCGAGACTTCCTTCGCGTTCGGGAAGAAGGAAACTAGACACTAGCAACCAGCAACAACTTTTTATCCAAATTCGATCCGAAACCACCCCAAAACACACCCAAGGCCCCTGGGAACCCGTCCAATAACACCAACCAGTCCCAAAACACATTACGCACTTGTTCGAGGCCTCAAGTCATATCAAACAACGCTAAAATCATGAATCGACTTCCAATCCAAGCTTAATGAACTTTAGAAATTTCAAACTTCTACATTCGATGCCAAAATATATCAAATCACGTCCGATTGACATCAAATTTTGAACACAAATCATATTTGACATTACGGACCTACTCCAACTTCCGGAATCGGATTACGACCCCGATATCAAAAAGTCAACTCTCGGTCAAACTTCTAAAAAACCTTTAAATTTCTATCTTTAGCCAAATGACTCCAAAATAACCCACGGACCTCCGAATTCACTTCCGATCGCGCTCCCAACACCAGAATCACCATACGGAGCTATTCCCAGACTCGGAATCCCAAATGGACATCAATAACACTGAAATGCACTTCAACCCAAACTTATGAAATTCCTCCAAAATGCTATCTTCCACAATAGGTGCCGAAACATTCCTAGGTCTTCCAAAACCCGATCCGGACATACGCCCAAGTCTGAAATCATCATACAAACCTGCTGGAACCTTCGAATCCCAATTCCGAGGTCGTCTACTCAAAAAATCCAATCTTAGTCGATTCTTTCAACTTAAAGCTTCCGAAATGAGAATTCTCTTTCCAAATCGACTCCGAGCTTCTCGGAATCCAATTCCGACCATGCGCACAAGTCATTATACTTGAAATGAAGCTGCTCATGGCCTCAAACTACTGAACGATGTGCTAGAGCTCAAAGTGACCGGTCGGGTCGTTACATTGTGTTTATTGAAGACATTTTGGTATATTTTCCCACCCGGAAAGATCATAAGCAACATTTCAGGATCGTGCTCCAGACCATGAGAGAGAAGAAATTATATGCAAAATTCTCAAAGTTTGAGTTCTGGCTTGATTCGGTGGCATTTTTGGGTCATGTGGTGTGTAGTAAGGCGATCAAGGTAGATCCGAATAAGATTGAGGCATTTCAGAGTTGGCCTAAACCGTCTTCAGCTACAAAGATTTAGAGTTTCCTTGGTTTTTCCGAGTATTATCACCATTTTGTAATGCACTTTGTATCCTTGATGTCGAATTGCGTGGGGTTGTTGATTTTGGGCATTGTGGCTTGAGTTATTTCATATGAACCGGTGTTCGGATTGGGTTATGCATCGCAGCGATGTTATGCTAGGATTTGATCCTTTGTGCTTATCTCGTGTGTTATGTTCCCCTTGTGTGGTGGACTGATAGCATTGCGCTTCGTGGTGGAATCTGTTGAGCTGGCGAGATGGTTTCTTCATTTCCATTCTCTTTCCATCATTGGGTATATTTGAGTTATTGTTCGTTGGTGCACGGATTGCACGATATGCGGCTCTAAGTAGGATTTGTGTGACTGCTCGGTCGAGTAACTTGTCCTGGATGAGGTGAGGTTATTGGTCCTAAAACGATTTCCATTAGATTTGATTAAGGTATGTTTGCAAGAATTGTACTAGTCCGCTTAGATTTTGGATATGGTTCTTATTGGGTAAGAGAGCTCTACGACTTGTTAATCGGATGGGTGTTTATGAGTTTCTTTCATCATTGGCAGTGTACGAAGGATGAAAATAAGATTTTAGTTGATATGAGGTTTTTTACCGGTGTTGGGTTGGTTATCGAGAAACTATTGCGATCGAAAGTTATTGCTATGAGTATTTGAGTTATGTGGTATGTCATGTGATTATGTCATAAGATATAGTTATGGATTGATACAGCTTGTTCAAAGTTATACGGTACATAGATGCAAGAATCGGTTCATTTAATGAGTTTCGGATGTTGGGAATCTGGGTTTTAAGGTTTATGGGACTAAGGTTGAAGGATCCTCTATTAGGTGTTGTTGTATGGTTTATATGGATTGGGATTGACGTAGTATCACCCGTGGTTATGTGTATGGTGAGAGCATATGGCGATTTTACGGCCTCGGAACGACCCCCTAGCATGTTCGAGGACGATCGTATGTTTAAGTGGGGGAGAATGTAACGACCTGACCGGTCGTTTTGAGCTTTAACGTACCATTTGGTAGTTTGAGACTTTGAATAGCTTCATATTATGTATTATGACTTGCGTGTATGGTTGGTTTCGGTTTTCCAGCCGTTCGGGATTGATTTGGAAGAATGATTCTCATTTTAGAAGTTTTAAGTTGGAAGAATTGACTAAGGTTTGAATTTTGGGTTAACAGACTCGGATTTGGGATTAATTAATCCAATAAGATTGTATGATGACCTTGGACGTGTGCACAAAATTTGGGTAAATTTCGATGACTTTTGGATAAGTTTGGGTTGTATGGTGATTGTTTTCGATTTCGATGTCTATTTGAGCATAAAGATTGCCATATTGAGCAAACGGCCTTTGATTCGTGTTTTGACTAAACCATTATATCTGTATCATAATTTTGGAACCATAACAACTGGAATCATCAAGTTTCGACATCGTATGAGGAATTTATGGTCATTTCACTAAGAATTGGGTTGCCAGATTTTTCAGATTTATTACGAAATTGGCACTAAATTCATAATAAAAAATATACACTATTTTCAAATACTGAAACCATCATATCTCCTTCATTATAAGGTCAAATGGAGTGATTCAAAAGCCTAACTTGACCGATATTTTACAAGGAATCCATTGGAGGTATCAAAAGCGAGTTTAGGGATCGTTTGGAAAAAGAAACAAGGTAGAACAGCTGGGCAGAAGCATATAATATCGATGGTTTGTTCATTTGATCATATTTTGAGTTGGGAAGCTCGGATTTAGAAGATTTTAGATTGGGTAAGTGTTCTATACTCGCTTTGGTTATAATTCATGTATCCATCTTCATTTTTGGTATTTGATTGATGATTTCAAAGTTAAGTTTGGGGTGTTATGTCTAAAATTTCATAAACCAATTTTTTCAGTTTTGAATATCGATTCGGATTCGGATTTGAGTAAAACTAGTACAGTTGGACTCGTAATTGAATGGGTTATCAGATTTTGTATGTTTCGTCGGATTCTGAGGTGCGAAACCGAGTTTGACTTTTTGGTTGACTTTGGGCTTTTGATTAAAGATTCCACCTTTATAGATTGGGTTTATTTCCTTTGGAATTATTTGATGTTCTTGAGTTGCTTTTTGCTAGTTTCGAGTTGTTCGGAGATCGGTACGTGCGGGATAGCATTTCTGGAGTATTGTTTGGCTTGCTCGATATTGGATTCGGCTTGTTCGAGGTAAGTAACTCTTCTATACTTGGTGCTGAGGGTATGAATCCCTGAACATACGTTTTATGTATTTGTTATTGAGGTGACGCACATTCTAGGTGACGGGCGTGTGGGTGTGCACTATATGAATTATGACTCGGTTGATTCTGTGGTACTGTGTAGTTACCTAATCTTGTTTCTATCTATGAAATTTCTACATGCTAGAGTAATTGAACTGTGATCCATGTTAGAAATCATGTTTAGGCTATATGCTTATTATGTTGGACCGACTAAGGTCATTTCTGTTATTGAGTTATTTGCTTAAATTGCAATTACATACTCAGCCTTATTCATTCATTTGCATATCATATCTCAGTATTTCTTATCATTTATTGTCACATTATGTTATCATTATTTGATTGGAATGAGATCTATGAGCCCGAGAGATTGGAGAGAGAGAAATGACTGAGTTGGGGCCTGAGGGTCGGATTGTGAGTGATATTGATGGGATCGGGCTGCATGTCGCAACAGGTTTTATTGATTCATGATGGGATCGGGCTGCACGCCGCAACATGCCATATATATATATATATATGTTATTTTATGGATTGGGCTGCACGCCGCAGCAGGCCTTATAGGCTTTATTATTATTGATGAAATCAGGATGCACGCAGCAGCATGCCATATTGGCTTTATATTAGCGCTTTGGCAGGATCCGCCCCTCCGGAGTCTGGCATTCCAGCAGTGAACGCAGGCACCGTATAGTTTTGAGTGACTGAGTGTGTTGAGTGATTGAGCGTGATGTGTGGGAGTGCGAGACAGTAAGATTGAGTACTCTAAGAGTGTGAGCACATGAGTTCATCACTATGATGCATTGCATTTGACATTCATACTTGACATATATGCACAGAGATGCATTTACTCATGATACACGGTTTTGTGACATTCATGATTTCACATGCACATTGACATGTAGGCATAGAGATGTACTTTCCTCATGCTATATGAGAATGAAATATCTTATCTGTTGTTGAATGTTTTTGGGGAAAATCACTGTTTTCTGATTTACTCATATTTTGGTGATTTCGGTGAAATATTTGGGTTTTACTGTTATACCTGAAAAACATGCATATTTTTCTGTAACTGTGAATGAGCTAAGCATCGTAGCTTTAAGTTATTACTTGTGCTACTTTTATTATATTGTTACGAGTTGTTGGACTTTGACTGTTGTCCAAGCTCGTCACTACTTTCAACTTAAGGTTAGGTTTGTTATTTATTGAGTACATGGGGTCGGTTGTACTCATACTACACTTATGCACCTTGCGTGCAGATTTTGGAGTTGATGTTACTGCGAGTGGCTGGAGTTGGCATTGAAGATGTACTTACGTTCTGGTTATAGCTGCCTCTTGTTCTTGGTAGCTTTAAATTTATTAATTTGTTTATGTACGTTTCGAAATGATGATATATTTATTTCGTACTAGCTTTATAAACACTAAGACTTAGAAGCTCATGATTTGTACTACCACTCCTTGGGGAATTGTATAAAATTCAATTATTTCATTTTTGACTCTTATCATCATCATTATATTGTGGTTTATTGTTAATTGGCTTAACTAGCGGGTTGGGTTAGGTGCTATCCTGACTAGTTGAATCTTGTATCGTGACACTCAAAGCACAAAAGAGGTTACAAAGAGGAGGACCAGACCTAGCCGCTTCATTACACATTTGATAAGCATGTTGCCTCTTAATAGCTGGCTAAACATACATCCATAAATGCGTATCAAATAGGAAAAAACAAAAGCTGGAACCCAAACAATTGTTCCCAACTAATGAAATCTTTTGATAGTAAAGAAACCATTCCTAGGTTTTGTTTTAAAGTTACATCTTACTTCATGAAAATTCTTCAGTGCCGCTATCACCTGTCTTGAAAGAGAGATAGCTTCAGTGAAAAAAGTCTTCCTCTTGGTACTTTCACCCCAGTTGCCCAACAGATATGTCTAAATTCCACTTCATAATTCCTCGACCATTCCCCTTATCTTATAAATCGAATAAAGAATTTGCCAATTTTGTTTTGATTCATCAGTAACAACGGATATGACAATCTCAAATTTTAATCTCCACAGCATAGCCTTTGCCTCAAGAATATTATTATTAGAGCATCTTCCAAAGTAAGCCAAAAAGGCCATTATAAAGTTTCCATTATGGTATCTCACAACACCTCCTCCTCTCACATTCAATTTGAGGCATCATGGTGGGTTTCAGCCAGCTCACTGTTCTGATACTAATTAGGCGTTGTTGTAGTCTTTCTATCAAACACATGTTGCTTATCAAGTCGTTTTGAAAATTGAATAAAAGAAAGTTAGTATAATAACATGTTCATTAGATAACCGGATGACTTGCCCAGTATAATACTTGGTACCTTCAAACTTATAAGAACACCTTGCCTTCCATATATGCAAACATACATGGAAGTGTATTTTATCTTAAACTTTTTAGTAACAATCTCATCTTTTTCTAGCATCTTTTCAAGTAATCTCAGCATGAAAAAAGATACTTTAAATGTTAACTAGGGATGCCAATTTTGTAATTGTTCAGTTGATTCTAGTTGCTCTTGTTAGATGCTCATGATGTAGTGACACAGGGTTTTGGGCACTGTAGACTGTTATGCTCATGTTAGACCTTGTCAATGATTATGTATTTATGATATTGAATTGAAATTTATTCTGCATTGTTATATATATATATATATATATACATATATATATATATATATATATATATATATATATATATATATATATATATATATAATAAAATAGTTAAATGGCTAAATAATTAGATTATGTTGTTGTTGTTGTTATATGTTGGCTTGCTTAGCAAGCGGGTTAGGCGCCATCACAAGCTTTGGTAGAATTTTGGGTCATGACAATAAGATTCTAAGAATAAGATGCAACGTTGATATGAAGAAAATATGTCATTAGTTTGAATATATATAAACAGAAGCACAGTGTCTAGGTTACCATGAACAACTAGTAGCTCACACTACTAGAAATCCGAAAAAAAGCGACCAACAATTTGCGACCAAAATTGGTCTGTCAAGAAAACCGACGAAAGTTGGTCGCTAAATTGGAGAAAACTATTAAATAATTATTCTAAATACATTAGGGACCAAGGTTGGTCGCTTTTTGGTCGATAATGTGGTCAAAATGTTGACCGGACTGGTCAGACTTGCTTGGTCAAAGAAATATTGAAATTAGCGACCAACTTTGGTCGCTAAAGTGGGACCCAGTTATAAGATTTTAATAATTATATTATTATCTTAAAAAATTATAAAATATAAATAAATATAATTTAAAATTAGCGACCAAAGTTGGTCGCTTACGAAAGGGGAAGCAGATAGAGACCAACTTTGGTTGCTAATCTGGGACCCAATTATAAAATTTTAATAATTATATTATTTTTTATAAAAATTATAAAATATAATTTAAAATTAGCGACCAAAGTTGGTCGCTTACGAAAGGGGAAGCAGGTAGAGACCACTTTGGTCGCTAATCTGGGACCCGGTTCTAACGTTTAACAATTATATTATTATTTTAAATATTCTATAAAATATAAATAAAATCTGATTTAAATTTAGCGACTAAATGTTGGTCTCTTTTCAGGTCAACATTGGTTCAAAATAAAAAATCACATTTATATTTACTATCTAAATTAGTATAAATGTAATCCGTTAACACTTTTGTAATACAAGAGATGAACACTAAAATATACTCTACATGCTATATATGTAGTTAAAATTGTACAAACAAAGCGTGTTATAATATATATATATATATATATATATATATATATATATATATATATATATATATATATATATATATAGAGAGAGAGAGAGAGAGAGAGAGATAAGTCGAGACGTTTTGTTTTTAATATTCAATGGTGCATCTGAGTAGGTTTAAGTCGATGAATCAATTTACAAGTGTATAAATCCCTAAAATAACCCGACCCTGTGTTACTAGCGCTTCATGTTCTTATATATAATATATATATATATATATATATATATATATATATATATATATAATAATATATATATATATATTATATGGACACACACACAGAGACACTTCACTGTAATACTATAACGTATATATAACTTGTTATAGTATATGTTAGTGTGTATATATATAACACGTACACTTCGTGCTGCTTTAACTACATATATAGCATGTTATAGTATATGATAATGTATTCATTATTTGTATTATAACAGACTTAATGAATTACATTCATTCATCACTAGGTTATAAGTCGATGAATCAATTACAACAGATTAATTGATATAGGTCGAGACGTTTTGTTTTAAATGTTCAACGATGCATCTGAGTAGGTTATAAGTCGATGAATCAATTTACACATAGATATATTTGATGAAAAATTATATATACTAATTAGGATCTTGACAAGTCAATCAATCCCTAAAAGAACCCGAGGTAGGGTTCTTTTAGGGATTGATAGACTTGTCAAGATCCTAATTAATATATATAATTTTTCATCAAATATACATGAATGTAATTCATTAACTCTGTTATAATACAAATAATGAATACAATAGCATATACTATAACATGCTATATATGTAGTTAAAGCAGCACGAAGTGTGTGTGTTATAGATATACACACACTAACATATACTATAACAAGTTATATATACATTATAGTATTACAGTGAAGTGTCTGTGTGTTTGTGTCTATATATATATATATATATATATATATATATAGGAAGCGCTAGTAACACATGGTTGGGTTATTTTAGGGATTTATACACTTGTAAATTGATTCATCGACTTACAACCTACTTAGATGCATTATTGAATATTAAAAACAAAACGTCTCGACTTATATCAATTAATATGTTATAATTGATTCATCGACTTATAACCTAGTGATGAATGAATGTAATTCATTCATTCATTGTATTTGAAGCTGATTCCTGAGTTCTGCAGAGTTGAATGGAAGAGTTTAATGATGCATACAAGTGTACATCCAAGACATAGATTCACTCTTTGGCTAGCAGCACAGCAGAGACTAACAACAGTAGACAGGTTATTGAAATTTGGTGTTCAAGTGCCTACAGGTTGTGCATTCTGTGGATATAGTCTAGAATCTTTTAACCACTTATTTTTTGAATGATCAATCACAAAGAATCTGTGGTCTAGACTATGTTTCTGGCTGGGGTATAAGAGAAATATTGGTGGTTGGGAAGCTGAAATGGAATGGATATGCAAAAAAGCCAAAAGCAGGAAAGGAATCAATGCTATAACCAGCTGTGTTTTTGCCAGTACCATTGCACTGATTTGGAGGGAGAGAAACAAAATCATATTTGAATAAGGAAACTATGATGAGAACCAGATATGCAGGGAGATTGTACTACACATTCATATTAGAGGCAAGAAATGCAGCAAATGGAAAGGAGCATTACAACAACTGGATAGGATTCCATAAGTGTAATAGATAGTGCATATAAATAGTGTCTGTACTTAGTGATATAGACAGATAGACACTTATTTTGGATAGCTAATTATGATGTAAATAGGGTAGTAGTAAGTCAAAGCTACTACGGGGGCTCAAATTGTAAAGTTTTTGAGTATCAATAGAATATAATTTTAACTCAAAAAAAAATTAAAAAAAAATTAATGTAATTCATTAACTCTATTATAATACAAATAATGAATACTATTATATCAATTAATAAAATAATATTATGTTGGTTTATCAATTCATTAATTATTCGTACGTAGTAATGTATAAGACTGATCATCAATTACAATATAATTTATGCGTGTGTATGAAATTACTCATATACTTAAATATAACTTAAAAAATTACTTTATATAGATGCTATTATAATCTATTAAAAGTAATTACATAGTTAATAATTATTTATAATAATTGTAGTTAAATAAAATAAATATTTATGGCTAAAAATAATTTTTTATAGCTTATAATATTTAAAAACCAAAAAAGAAAAAGAAAGCAATTTAATTTTTTTTTTTTCAAAATAGCGACCAACTTTGGTCGCTATTTTCAATTTAATTTTTTTTAAATAGCGACCAACGTTGGTCGTTATTTTTGGTCAACGGTCAAAACTTATTTACAGACTAAAAATAGTGACCAAAGTTGGTCGCTTTCCCTAATTCTAGAGACAAAAATGGTTTTCCCCACCATTTCTCTGATTTCCTTCCCCAAAATTTCCCCAACTATCTCTTTCCCTCCCCTTCTCTATTTCACTCACCCAAATTCTATCCCCCACCCCGCGCCACCACTGCCCCCCTTGCTCGCTGCCGCCTCGCCGCCCACTGCTCGCCGGCCACCACCACTGCCGCCGCTCTCTCTCTCTCTCCGTCTCCACCTAAAAAAAACCAAGGTTAGAATTATAACCTTCAATCATAATTATTTCTAGTGTGTGTGTGTTACAATATTTGATGTATTGTAGTTTATTATTTCAATTAGTGTTTCAATTCTTTGAACATTGTATTTTATTGAGGATTAGGGTTTAGGTCATGTTTTAATTAGTTTTGTTAATTAATTTTATTAACTAATTAGTTTAATTAGTATTGAATTTAATTTAGTTAGATTTGAATTATACTTTGTATTGTCTTGATAGTCTAGTTAGAATCTAGGGTTTAGGATATAAATTGAACCTTTAGGATATGAATTGGACTTTTAGTTTATGAATTGGACTTGTAGTTTATAAATTGTAATTTTAGGATATGATTTGAACTTTTAATTTATGAATTGAACTTTTTGGATATGAATTGGACTTTTAGTTAATGAATTGAACCTTTTGGATATGAATTGAACTTTTAGTTTGTAAATTGAAAATTTAGGATATGAATTGAAATTTCAGGATATGAAATTAATTAACTAAAAAAAGATTAGGATATGAATGAACTAAATTAATTTGTTCTTGTTTTATTTGTATAGATGGAACATCGTACTTGGATGTACAATAGGAATTATCCTAATCGGCAGGGATTGCGGGAGGATTTTGTAGAAGGGGTGGATGACTTTATTAGACATGCAATGTCACTTCCACCATACCTAAGTGAAGGAGTAATTAGGTGCCCTTGTGTTAGGTGCGACTGTATGAAGTTTGGAAAACCGGCGGAAGTTAAGCATCATCTTTATAGGAAGGGGTTTATAGCAAATTACTTTGTGTGGACTAATGATGGAGAGATCGATGGTAGCCAGGATATTTCATAACATGGTTGTGGCTGAAAGTAGTAGGTCGGTGGAGAATACAAATGGTGATTCTAGAATTCATGATATGATTGCGGATGCTTTTGGGATGCACTTAGTGGGTAAGCCCAATGAAAATGTTGAACAAACTCCTAATGATGATGCAAAACATTTTTATGAACAGTTAGAGGAAGCTAGTCGTCCACTATGTAATGGAAGTCCACACTCTGAGCTGTCTGTGGCAGTTAGATTACTAAGTATCAAATCTGATTGGAATATTTCTCAAGCAGCGATGGACTCTTTCATTGACCTTATGAGTGAACTAGTTGACCCTAATATCAAATTACCTGGTGATTTCTATAAGGCAAAGAGATTAGTTTCTAAGTTAGGACTTTCGTCAATGAGAATTGATTGTTGTGAAGATGGTTGCATGCTATATTATAAAGATGATGCAAATTTAAACAGTTGTAAATTTTGCGAAAAGCCTCGTTTCAAGAGGCTTTCCAGCGGGAATGTGGTCGCTATCAAGGCGATGCATTATTTACCTCTTATACCTAGGTTAAAGAGGTTATATGCGTCGATGAGTTCTGCTTCTCATATGAGATGGCACTTTGAAAATAATAGACCACCTGGTGTTATGTGTCATCCTTCAGATGGAGAAGCTTGGATGCACTTGATAGGACATATCCAGATTTTGCTAGTGAACCAAGGAACATTCGGTTAGGTCTGTGTGCGGATGGCTTCACGCCTTTTTCTGTATCTGCGACACCATATTCATGTTGCCCTGTCTTTCTTACACCTTATAATATACCACCCAAGTTGTGTATGACTAGTCCATATATATATTCTTAAATTGTATTATCCCCGGTCCACGTAATCCAAAAAGTTTGATTGATGTATATTTGCAACCTTTGATTGATGAGCTAAAACATTTGTGGTACGATGGTGTTTAAACATATGACATATCAACCAAGCAAAATTTCAATTTGCGTGCTAATTTAATATGGATAATTAACGAATTTCCTGCGTATGGAATGTTGTCTGGGTGGATGATTGCTGGGAAGCTAGCTTGTCCTTACTGCATGGAAAATAGTAAAGCGTTCACCTTGGAACATGGCCGAAAGCAATCATGGTTTGATTGTCATCGTCAATTCTTGCCTCCTGATCATGAGTTTAGAATGATGAAAAATGCATTCAAAATGAATAAAATGGAATATGATTCTCCACCTCTAATACTTTCAGGTGAGGAAATTTGGGAGAGGGTCCAGAACTTTAGTAAAGTTACTGAAGCTCCACCTTATTGATTCCCCGGATATGGTGTTACTCATAATTGGACGAAACAGAGTATATTTTGGGAGTTGCCTTATTGGAAGGATAATCTTCTCCGTCACAACCTTCATGTCATGCATATTGAGAAAAATTATTTTGATAATTTGTTCAACACAGTGATGGATGTTAAAGGTAAGACAAAGGATAACCCGGAGGCTAGAATGGACTTACAAGAATATTGCAGGCGGCCTGAATTATACTTGCAGACAGAAAACAATGGTAAGATATTCAATCCCAAAGCAAGTTACACATTCACTTTGGAGGAAAGACAGCAAATTTGTGATTGGGTAACGAAATTGAAGATGCCTGAGGGTTATGCGTCGAATCTTGGAAAAAAATTGATATGGAGGTAGGGAAGTTGAGCCATATGAAAAGTCATGACTGTCATGTTTTCATGGAGACCTTAGTGCCTATTGCATTTTGTGGTTTGCCTGAAAGAATCTTGAAACCCATCACAGAGATTAGTTTGTTTTTCAAAGACTTGTGTTCTTCCACATTAAGGGAAGAAAACCTACTACGGATGGATCAGAACATTCGCGTAACTTCTAATAAGATGGAAAAGATATTTCCATGTGGTTTTTTTGATATGATGGAACACCTTCCAATCCACCTTGTACACGAGGCACGACTTAGCGGGCCTGTTCAATGCAGATGAATGTATCCCTTTGAGAGCTAATATTATAAGTTTGATGTAATTTTCTGTTTTATTTGAATGTTCTTAGCTAACCTGAAATTATGTAGGAAAATTGGCAAATGCAAATAATTTGTTAAGCAGAGAAATAGGATTGAAGGATCTATATGCGAAGCTTATCTTGCGAGGGAAACTGCTCATTTTTGTTCTTATTATTTTGAGAGTAATGTGCCATGTGCTAGGAATAGGCCCAATAGGCACACGGTCGAATGTGTGAATGATCCATTATATCCGCAT
>NW_017670327.1:828535-839342 GCF_001879085.1 Nicotiana attenuata
GACATAGGTATATCGACCTCCTCTCTCCTCCTTCTCTCTTCTGTGTTCTTCATTTTCGTTCAAATCCAATGGTCTAACAACTTTTCTTACCTGATTATTCTTGTATGTTCCTGGATCCTTGTGCATCGCGTTGGAGAGGTTATGCTGGACTTCCACAATCTCTTGTTTAGCTGCAGCTGTTCTGAAATGCCAAACTTCGGAGTCACCTTCGACCACGCCCTGCTGTACCCTATTGGAATTGCTTATGAGTGCTTTAATCGAGTTTGTACTCTCCCTTCCCTTGTAGAATGTTGTAATAGAAAGACCTAGATGTATTTTAATTGAGGTTAATCATACGAGGGAATATGATCGCTATGATCCTTTCATAATTGCACATAATGTTAGGCAAGTGTATTATGCTCCTTATCCATTGCGGCGGAATAAGTCCGATTGGTGGGTTGTAATAAAAACTAAGCCTCTAGGTAGGGTGGAAGTCGAGAAGGTGTTAGATGTTGCATATCAAAACGATATCTCCAGTGTTCACCAAATAGTGGACGAACTTTTAGAAAATGATTTGGAACATCCTGAACACATATTGGAAGAAGTTGATATAAATGAAGTAAGAATTATAGAAAATGAGGAAGAAGAATCAACTGATGAAGCTCAAACTAGTGAGGAAGAAGAATTCTCGGACGAGGAACAATACGTCGATGAGCTTTAAAAAGTTGGTTTCTGTAATAACTCTAGTTTTATAGCTAGTTTCTTATATGTTTCAATCTAAGTATGTATTATATTATGCAGATGACAGGCAAGGGTCGAGGTAACAATGACTCTACTGGTTCTCGGAGTCAAGAAAAGGCTAGAAAGGCAAAGAGGAGGGTAGAAGATAATACTGCATCTTTTCCACCCTCTTCAGAGATGCCTATGCCTATGCCTAGGTCTTATCCTCCACCCTAGGGCTATTCTGAGCTGCCCAGCATCACGAGCCCTACACCTTCGTGCAGACACCAGGTCGTTCATCACAGGGCCATAGGACTATACGTCCGGCATATAGTCCAGCTGCCTCACGACCACGTGGATCGCAACCATCTGCATCGCATGGATCGCATCCATCCATGTCACATCCACATGGATCACATCCATCTGTGTCACAGCCACTCGGGTCACAGACATCAGTATCACAACCATTTGCGGTCCATCAAGTTATGTCGTAGTCACAGGGATCACAACCATCTTCATTAGCGACTCCATCTATTTTAGGCCTTCGCCTGCGAGATAGTAGCTCTGACCCCGCTACACCTTCCACACATGCCTCTGATATACATGCTTCAGACGGTGATGCTGATGATGACAAGGAGGTGCATTGTCACGACCCAGGTTCGCCCTCCGTGAAATATCATGACGGCACCTAGTCACTACGACTAGGTAAGCCTAACAATGCGGAAAATAAACTAAACTTGCGGAATAAATAGTCAAAAGCCAAAAATAACTGAAGGAAAAAATATTTAAATGCCGCCCGGCATATACACACAACTTCTCAGAATCTAATACACTATCCCAAAACCCAGAAACTCACAAATCCATAAGCTGTGATAACACTACATAGCTCTAATCACCGGAATGTCAAACAATAACAGAAAATACAGAACGGCTAAGTACTAAAAGCAAGAATAGAAGAGACTCCTCGACCTGCAGACGCGACAGATATACCTCGAAGTCCCGTAGAATCGCCTCGCCTCAAGAATGGTAAGCCTGAGTAGAGATACCTGGATCTGCACATGAAACACATGCGCATGAAGGGCATGAGTACACCACAACGGTTTTTAGTAAGTGCCAAGCCTAACCTCGGTTGGGTAGTGACGAGGAAAGTCAGGGCCCTACTGAGGTTAAATAAGATATAAGGTTAAACAGTGTGAAATAACAGTGTAAATAAATAACACAAGATATAATGGACAGCAACAACTATCACAGAGGCAAGTAAACACAGTAAAAGGACACAACTCAGCTCCAATATAACAACCAGGGATCTCCCAGGATACCGTCCTGTAGTCCCCAAATATAAATATCATCTCCAGTGGATCTCCCGGGTGCAGTCCCATAGTCCAACGCGTAAAAGTGCAAGGGGATCTCCCGGAATACAATTCCGTAGTCCCAAAGTAAGCATACAAGGGAGCTCCCGGGATACCGTCCCATAGTCCCAAAGTAAAAGTGCAGGGAGATCTCTCGGAATACCGTTCCGTAGTCCCAAAGTAAATACACAGCAACGACAAGAATTCAATCCAATCAATTTCATATCAAAGTGAAGCAGGTAATCCTAAGCTAGCATGATTCACGTAATACAATTAAGGCAGTTAAGGCAAATAGAGCAATTTAGTCAAGTAGACATGTTTTTCTAAGCTACAACAGGTTTAATGTCCAAACAGTGTAAGCAAGAAAAGGAAGGACACAATTCAAGGCTATTTTTAAAGAAAAACCGGAATTCCAACGATTAGCACAAGTACACGCTCGTCACCTCAAGTACGAGACATTTCAATTACCATAAATATCAATCATAAGGGGAAAGGTACCCCACACAAGGTTAGACAAGCCACTTACCTCGAACAAGTGCAATTCAACCCGAAACCACGCCTTTGCCACGAGTATCCGACTCCAAATGGCCCAAATCCCAATGGACTCCTCTAAAAATCCCTCTTGAAAAATGCTCCAAAAGCTTCTTCCCATTTGCAAAGAGATGAAAAATGACTAAATTTCGCGAAGGCAAGTATTTATGTTCTGCCCAGCGATTTCCACACTTGCGGGCCCTGGGACCGCACCTGCGGTCCCGCTTCTGCGGAGTCTTAGTCGCATCTGCGACATTCATTAAAGTAACAGCTTCCGCATCTGCGGACCTCTAACCACAGGAGCGGTTCCACTTATGCAGAAATTTCACCGCATCTGCGGTTCCTGAGGAAAAAATCCCAATTTCGCTTCTGCGGCCTTCTACGCCGCTTCTGCGGCTCCGCATCTGCGGTTCCCAGACCGCAGATGCGAAAATACCAGAAGAACAACTGCTCAACATCTTCAACCAAAGGCATCAACATATCCTAAAACCTTATTCGAACTTGTACCAATCTTCAAAACACTCCAAACAACATCAAAATAACCAAAACACATCGGATTCAAGCCTAAGTTTCTAAAATCTTCCGAATTCCGCTTTTGATCAAAAACCCAACCAAACCACGTCCGAATGAGCTGAAATTTTGCACACACATCCCAAATGACACAACAGAACTACTGCAACTCTCCGAATTCCATTCCGACCCTCGGATCAAAAACTCACTATCGAACCGGAAACTTCAAAATTCGACCTTTCGGCATTTCAAGCCTAAATTAGCTACGGACCTCCGAACACGCCCCTAATCCCGAAATCGTCCAATGGAGCTAACGGAACCATTAGATTTCCATTCTGAAACTGTCTTCACACTGTTTCGAGTACGGTCAACTTTCCAGCACTTATGCTCTCATTTAGGGACTAAGTGTCCCAAAACTCTCCGAAACTCAAAACCGAACATCCCGGCAAATCGAAATAGCAGAAATAAACTTGGGGGAAGTAGTTAATAGGGGATTGGGACGTAAATTCCAAAAACGACCGGGCGGGTCGTTACATCCTCCCACACTTAAACATTTGTTCGTCCTCGAACAAGCACAAAGACATACCTGAAGTAGTGAAAAGATGAGGGTACTGGCTGTGCATATCCGGCTCGGTCTCCCAGGTCGCCTCCTCGACCGGCTGACCCCGCCACTGAACCTTCACTGATGCAATGTTCTTTGACCTCAGCTTCCTAACCTGCCTGTCCAATATTGCCACTGGCTCCTCAACATAAGATAGATCCTTCTCCAACTGGACTGAGCTGAAATCCAACACGTGCGACAGATCATCGTGATACCTCCGGAGCATTGAAACATGAAAAATGGGATGAACTCATGCCAAGCTGGGAGGTAAGGCAAGCTCGTAAGCAACCTCCCCAACACGCCTCAATACCTCAAAAGGGCCAATAAACCTCGGACTCAACTTCCCCTTCATCCCAAATCTCATAACGCCCTTTATAGGCGAAACCCAAAGCAGAACTCGCTCTCCAACCATATGCGAAACATCACGAACTGTCTGGTCCGCGTAACTCTTCTGTCTGGACTGGGCTGTACGGAGTCTATCCTGAGTCACCTTGAGACTCTCTAAAGCATCCTGAACCAAGTCTGTGCCCAATAATCTGGCCTCACCTGGCTCGAACCAACCCACCGGAGATCTACATCGCCTACCATATAACGCCTCGTACGGTGCCATCTGGATGCTGGACTGATAGTTGTTGTTGTAGGAAAACTCCGCCAATGGCAAGAACTGATCCCAAGAACCTCCAAACTCAATCACACACGCACGGAGCATATCCTCAAGGATCTGAATAGTGCGCTCAGACTGTCCGTCCGTCTGAGGGTGAAATGCTGTGCTCAACTCCACCCGAGTACCCAACTTCTGCTGTACGGCTCTCTAGAACCGCGATGTGAACTGAGCACCTCTGTCTGAAATGATGGAAATCTCCGCCAACCACTCCGAGGAATAGGTAATACACATAGGGATGAAATGCGCGGACTTGGTCAGCCGATCCACAATAACCCAAATGGCATCGAACTTTCTCAAAGACCGTGGGAGCCTCGATACGAAGTCCATGGTGATCCACTCCCACTTCCACTCCGGAATCTCAATCTACTGAAGCAATCCACCCGCCTCTGGTGCTCATACTTCACCCGCTGACAATTAAGGCACCGAGCTACAAACCCAACTATATCCTTCTTCATCTGCCTCCACCAGTAGTGCTGCCTCAAATCTTGGTACATCTTCGCGGCACCCGGATGAACGGAATACCGATAACTATGGGCCTCCTCTGGAATCAACTCTCGAAGCCCATCAACATTGGGTACACAAACTCGACCCTGCATCCTCAGTACTCCGTCAACACCAATAGTCACATCTCGAGCATCGCCATGCAACACTTGTCCTTGAGGACAAGCAAATGAGGGACATCAAACTGATGCTCCCGGATACGATTGAACAAGGAAGACCGAGAGACTACACAAGCTAGAACCTCACTGGGCTCCGAAAGATCCAATCTCACAAACTGGCTGGCTAGGGCCTGAACATCAATCGCCATAGGCCTCTCTGCTGCTGGTAAATAAGCCAAACTCCCCAAACTCTCTGCCCGGCGGCTCAAAGCATCGGCCACCACATTGGCCTTGCCCGGGTGATACAAGATAGTGATGTCATAATCCTTCAGCAGCTCTAGCCATCTCCTCTGACGCAAATTAAGATCCTTCTACTTGAACGGATGCTGCAAGCTCCGGTGATCAGTGTATATCTCACAAGGCACACCATACAAGTAATGACGCCAGATCTTCAAGGCATGAACAATAATAACTAACTCAAGATCATTGACAGGATAGTTCTTCTCATGTATCTTCAACTGTCTGGACGCGTAGGCAATCACCCTACCGTCCTGCATCAATACCGCTCCAAGGCCAACTCTCGAGGCATCACAATAGACAGTATAAGACCTCGAACCGGTAGGCAATATCAAAATTGGGGCTGTAGTCAAAGCTGTCTTGGGCTTTTGAAATCTCTCCTCGCACTCTTCCGTCCACTGGAACGGAGCACCCTTCTAGGTCAGTCTGGTCATAGGTGCTGCAATAGATGAAAACCCCTAAACAAATAGACGGTAATAACCCGCCAAGCCAAGAAAACTACGGATCTCTGTAGCTGAGGATAGTCTGGGCCAACTCTGCACGGCCTCCACTTTCTTCGGATCCACCTGAATACCCTCTCTCGAGACCACATGACCCAAAAACGCCACGGAATCCGGCCCAAACTCACATTTTGAGAACTTAGCATGCAACTTCTTCTCTCTTAAGGCCTGGAGCAATGTCCTCAGGGGCTGCTCATGATCTTCCCGACTCCGGGAATATACCAGAATGTCATCAATAAAAACGATCACGAATGAATCAAGTTATGGCCGGAAAACACTGTGCATCAGATGCATGAAGGCTGCTGGGGCATTAGTCAGCCTAAATGACATAACAAGGAACTCACAATAACCATACTGAGTCCTGAAGGCGGTCTTCGGGATATCTGGCTCCCGAATCTTCAACTGATGATAGCCTGAACGCAAGTCAATCATAGAAAACACACAAGCACCCTGCAACTGGTCGAACAGGTCATCAATACGAGGCAAAGGATAGCGGTTCTTCACTGTCGCCTTATTCAAATGGCGTTAATCAATACACATGCGCATAGAGCCATCCTTCTTTTTCACAAATAACATAGGAGCACCCCAAGGCGATACACTGCGCCGAATGAAACCCTTATCAAGTAATTCCTGCAATTGCTCCTTCAACTCCTTCAACTCAGGAGGAACCATACGATACGCAGGGATAGAAATAGGCTGAGTGCCCGGCAACAGATCAATGCCAAAATCAATGTCTCTATCGCGTGGCATGCCCGGAAGATCAGCTGGAAACACATCAGGGAAATCCCGTACTACTGGGACTGAATCAACAGAAGGAGTATCCATACTTGCATCTCTCACATAAGCTAAGTACGCATCACAACCTTTCTCAACCATACGCTGAGTCTTAAGGAAAGAAATAACTCTACTGGAAGTGTGACGTAAAGCACCCCTCCACTCAATACGCGGTACACCTGGAATGGCCAGTGTCACAGTTTTGGCGTGACAATCAAGAATAGCATAATGGTGAGACAACCAGTCCATGCCCAAGATAATATCAAAATCAACCATGTTGAGCAATAATAAGTCGGCTCTGGTCTCAAAACCACCAAGAATAACAAAACATGACCGGTACACGTGGTCCACAACAAGAGAATCTCCCACAGGAGTAGAAACATAAACTGGGGAACCCAACAAATCCCGAGGTACACCCAAATACGGAGAAAAATAAGAAGACACATAAGAATAAGTGGAGCCTGGATCGAATAGAACCGATGCATCTCTGTGACAAACCAAAATAGTACCTATAATGACAGAGTCGGAGGCGACGGCCTCGGTGCGTGCTGGAAGAGCATAATATCTGGCTTGGCCTCCCCCTCGAGGGCGACCTCTACCTCCCCTACCTCCACCCCTGGTTGGCTGGGTCGGTGGAGTAGCAACTGGCGCTGGGACCATAGCCTAAGAGCTCTGTGGGGCTTGCTGTGGCTGAAGAGTCTGCGGAGGTGCACCCCTTCTGAGTCTGGGGCAATCCCTCACCATATGGCGTGTGTCTCCATACTCTAAACAAGCTATAGGAGGACGTAGCGGCTGTGACTGGCTCGGGCCAGGCCTGCTAGACTGACCATTGGAAGCACCCCGTGCAGGAGGCGCACTAGAGACTAGAGGAGAATAATAAGGCTCCTGAGGCCTATGTGGGGTTGGAACACCACTGACTGCTGGAAGAGCTGAATGAACGGGGCGACCCATATGACCCCTACAATGACGACCTGCAGCTGGGGCACGGGCACCAGAATAATGGCCCGACTCACGAGACCTCTTGGCCTCGCTCTGCTCTCTGTCCCTAACATGCATACCGTCAATCCTCTTAGCAATGCTCACCACCTGCTGATAAGATATATCCATCTCTAACTCACGAGCCATGCTAGATCCGATGCTGAGAATAAGCCCCTCAATGAACCGACGAACCTTCTCGCGAACTGTAGAAACTAAAGCTGGTGCATGTCTAGCCAAGTCAATGTAACGGACAGCATACTCTGAGACAGTCATAGTACCCTGGCGCAAATGCTCAAACTCCGTGCGCCAGGAGTCCCAAAGACTCTAGGGGCTGTCGACGACCCCTTTTTCCCAAGAAATCGGGTTTACGATATTTTTTGGAAAAGACAACTCTATTCCCGTTTGGGAATTGGGTTTTGGAATTGAAGAGTCGCCACCTAATGATTATAGTGAATTAGGACACTTCAAAAGAATTTGAGATGAAGAACCAGAGTTTGGGTAAGGGCTAGAAATTATCTCGAGGGGAAGGTGTTAGGCACCCCTCAAGATCCACTAGTGTGGTTCCCAGCCATGTTACAATTGTAACTTTAAATAACAAGTAAGCAGATAGAGGTCTCAAATAGAAGGGGATTGACACATAATGTTGCAAGTGAATTGAAAGTTTGGAGAAAAATAAAGAAAGCAGAAATTTTGAGGAAATGATTTAAACAATTCTGAAAATAAACATAAACAAGTAAAGGGAAAGGGGGTCCTAGGTTTATAAATAATATGGATCACATCAATGCAATACCCGACAATCACTCCTCAAAAGAGGGGCTGCACGTGGTATTAGCGCACCGGTCATCATGTCCATATCTACCCTTTCCCCCCCCCCCCAATTAAGGTATTAAAGCGCGGAATGTCTCGTTACTTATTGCATGCTAGTACCCGTCCTAATCCTATCAGTCCCGGAGGCATTTGGACTAACTAGTCCTAATGGGAGAGGGGTTTGGGGCCTTTTGGTGAGTTTTCAAAGGTCAAAATACTAAGGCGTCAATCAAAACACATAATGCAAGTAAATGGGAAAGCAAATAAGCAAGTAGGGCTCACATAAGCCTCCTAAAATTAGATAAAGCCATAGAGTTTAGCATGTCTTGCACGTACTGGTTTAGTCTTAAATTAAATTAAAGCGATAAGCGGACTGGTTCAACACATATTTTTTGGACAGGAAGTCTTCATTAGGCTTACTCGAATGCAGTTGTCTAAGACTAATCTAGTTGATTAGTTAAACCTTTTTTTGTCTATGTGTTGGATAGAACTACTGATTTTAAAACACAAGCTGATTTTAAAAGAAAATTTCAGAGTAACAAAAAGTTTCAGAAAAGGTTACGTGGTTTAACAACTAAACGAGTTCCAGAATGCAGATCGGTTGGGAAATGTTTACCAGAGTTCATGCGAGTAGGTTTAGAAAGAAAAGTCGTTTGTTTTAGTAAAATCAACTATGTTTTGAATAAGTGAGACAATTTTTGGTTTCGAAATCCCTATAGGCATGCTTTCTATACGTGATACCTTTTTAAAATATTAATGGAAGCCTTTTAAACCAAGATATCTACATATGCCATTTTATTATTAAACCTATCTGTTTGCCTAATGATGCTATTATATGCAGAGATGCAAACCCCTATAGGCATGGTTTCTACATGCGCAGTTGCATAATTCAGAAGTTAAATCCTATAGACATGCTTTCTACGTATGAAATTGCACAAATTAGAGACAAAATCCTATAGGCATATTTTCTACCCTTTATGCATAAAAGTAACCCCTCCCTTTTTCACTAAATCCCCATGAGTTTGTACAAATAATTACAGACCAGTAGAACAAGATTGAAATTAAAAGTACATCAGAAGCTATCAGCTACATCCGAGCAGCCTAATTCAGACATAGTGTGTAATAATATGAGACTGAACCACTTCCGAGATCAAGATTTCCAAAGCCTCCTCTTATCTAGGGTGTTTCAGAGATCCAAGGAGTTTTAGGAACCCCAGGCAGTGCTTACACCCAAGATATTAATCAGAATGAGTTGTAGTGCAGTGTGGAAGAGCCAACCCTCAGGTGTCCAAGTTCAGAGGGAGCTCAGGGGTCCCAAAGCAAGGCTCACAAGAGAGGAGCAGAACTTAAATTCTAAGAATGAGTGCAAGTGCAATAGAGGGGGGGGGGAGAATGCCAAGGTAGGCTGGTGGTCATACCTAACCATGAGGTAGGCTGGCACACCCCTGACCAAGCCTGTTCAGCCAACAAATAAGAGCACAGACCTATTGAAGGTCAGACTATGGTCTAGACAGTGATTATGACACTGCCAGACCAAGGTCTTAAGCTCAAGATACATATAAAGGGGAAAGGGGAATGGGAATTGAAAGAGTTTAGGACTCATGGAGTCCAGTCCATATATGTGAACAACAATGTCAAGTGTTGTCATGTTTCTGAACCATAACTCAACATACAAAAGGGATTGGGGGATAGGGATTCATGTAGGAGCATAGCAAAGAGATAAACCAACTTGCAAAATTTACATTATGGAAGCAGTAAACCCAATAAAGAATGAACTGGAGAATAAACACATAAGGGAGTGGCAGGAATTAAACAAAGGTAACATACCAGTTGCAGAAGAAGCAAGCAAAGAGAAGCAGGATACTTTCAAACCAAGCCACAATCAAAAGAACCTTAAGCTTATAAGTACAGAGAACTCGAATACTTTTTAAAGAAAATCTGAGTGTATTTTGAGAGAAGAAGTGATGACTAGTTCCTATTCCCACTCCCTTGAAAGGGAAGAAGTACAGGTATTTATAGTTTTGAAAACGAGTAGAAAACAAGGAAACAAATACAGTTTCAACACAAACATGGAAATAATCACAGTCAAAATCAATTAACACAAGTTTTCCCTTTAATCAAGGGATTACTTCTTAACGGGCACTTCACAGGATTAATATAAGGAAAGAAAATCAATTTTTAAGCAGAATGATTGTTGCCATAAAAGGAGCGGTAAAACCATATAGTAGGGGATTAAGTCTAAATGCAGGAGTGTACTTATTTTGGAAAGGATATGGTGAGGCCAAACAAAGAAGGAGAATCAATTAACCATTAACGGGCGAGTAAAAAATCAGAACTGCACAAGGAAAAGTTTTGAAAATCAATCACGAATTTGAAAATGAATCACAGAAGGGACTCAGTATATAAATGAGGTGCACAAGTAATAGACATGTGAGGCCAATCTATGGCAAGGAGAGGTAGCATACAGTAATAGCATGATAGTCATGTAGGTCAAATTT